>NC_064861.1:75391933-75659433 GCF_024139225.1 Suncus etruscus | reverse complement strand
AATATACACACAGAGGTATAATAGGTAATAAACAGGTGTGAAGGTGTGAACAATGTTGCTCCTCACATAAACAGGAGCATCTCATTCATAGGAATCATTCATAAGAATCATTCTAGGGGCTGGAGAGAGAGCATGGAGGTAAGACGTTTGTCTTTCATGCAGAAGGATGGTGGTTTGAATCCTGGCATCCCATATGGTCCCCTGTGCCTGTCACGAGCGATTTCTGAGCTTAGAGCCAGGAGTAACCCCTGAGCACTGCCGGGTGTGACCCAAGGGGAAAAAAGGTCACCTCTGAGCATTGCTGGGTGTGGCCCCAAACAAACAAAGAAAGAAAAAGAATCATTCTCACAGTCTAACACTGAGTGAAGGAAGTTACACACTCTATTATTTGTGAAGTCAAGTGAAAACAAGATTATCAGTTATCTGAGCTCAAATTAACTGAGAAATGGTTAAGTGAAATCTTCTAGAGTACTGGAAATATTATATATCATT
The DNA here is from genome assembly GCF_024139225.1 of Suncus etruscus. NCBI lineage: Eukaryota > Metazoa > Chordata > Mammalia > Eulipotyphla > Soricidae > Suncus > Suncus etruscus. The sequence goes on along the minus strand of NC_064861.1, from coordinate 75,658,941 downwards.
TTTTTTGTGTTGGGGACACATCTAGTGATGCTCAGAGGTTACTCCTGGCTAGGTGCTCAGAAAGCCTCCTGGCTTGGAGGATCATATGGGAGCCGGGGAATCAAACCCAGGTCTGTTCTGAGTCAGATGTATGCAAGGTAAATGCACTACTGCTGTGATATTGCCCCTATATATAATTTTATTTATCTTGATATTTTTCCACTTTGTGATGCTAGATATTTATTGTAGAATTTTGGCCTGTGCTCTGACACTTGGGCCACTTCTCCCCCCAAATATTGATGATGACTTCATGTGCACATATAAAATTCATAAAACTATGGACTGTCGTGTATGAATGATACCTTAACAAAATAAAAATAACTTCTAAAAGCTAAGCTTAATATAATAATCAAAATGTAATGCTACTGTAATAAAGACCTGCATACCCAAAGTAGAATTGAGTGTCATGGCTTAAATCCTCAGAGTTATGGACTGCTAATTTATGACAAAGAAGGTAAGTATGTGAAGTGGAATGAAGAAAATCTCTTCAATGCAGAGCATTAAGTTAGCTACATGTAAAAATGGATAGCTGAAGCGATTGCATAGTGGGTAGGGCATTTGCCTTGCATGTGGCTGACCCAAGTTCAATCCCCAGTATCCCATATGGTTCCCCAAACCTTCCAGGAGTGATTTTTCAGCACGGAGTTAGGAGTAATCCCTGAGTGCACTCGGTAAAGCCCAAAAACAAAGAAAGGAAAAAAAAAAAAAAAAGAACCAAAACTAGAACACTCCTCATATCCCTCACAAAAGTAAACTAAAAGTGGATTAAATATCTTGAGATAAATCCAGAGTCCATAAAATACACTGAAGAAAACATTAGCAGAATTCTCCAGGAAATTGACAGCAGAGATGACCACAGTAAACAAAAAAATAAAAATAAAAAAATAAACAAAATAACAGGACAATATCTAATAAAAAAGCTTCTGCACTATTGGTGAGACCAACCCCAGCCAAGACTCAACTGATGGGGCCCTGTTCAGGTGCCAGCTGTAGAAGTGCCATTTGCCATAATCCAACCCAGGTTCTGAAGCAGGGATGCTGCAAGGATTAAGGAAACAAGACAGGGGGCCAGAGAGATAGCATGGAGGTAAGGCGTTTGCCTTTCATGCAGAAGGACGGTGGTTCAAATCCCGGCATCCCATATGGTCCCCTGTGCCTGCTAGGGGCAATTTCTGAGCGTAGAGCCAGGAGTAACCCCTGAGCACTGCTGGGTGTGACCCAAAAACCAAAAAAAAAAAAAAAAAAAAACACAAAAAAACAAGAGAGACACAGGAACATTATGTCTCCGTGCTGTAGGCTTTTTGGCCAAGCTTAGGGGAAGATGCGGCCTCCTACTGCCCCCCACAGCCTTCTCTCTCCTTCCTCCCAAAACCCAGAATTACCCCTGGCCGCCTGCCCAGGGTGCCAGCAAGGTGGATGTCCGGGAGCAGTTTAGAGGGGACCCCAGGCCTCCCCCATCCCACACCAGGTGGGGGGAGGGGATTGGTGAATTTCCGATTTCCAGCGTAATTAAGGATTCAAACTCTTCTCTGGGAGCCAGAAGCTTCAGCAGGCAACATGGGGAACAGCAGGGCTCCATACTGTTGGCTTTTTGGCCAAGCTTAGGGGAAGATGTGGCCTCTGGCTGCCCCCACAGCCTTCTCTCTCCTTCACCAGATAGGTGGATTGGGGGAGGGGACTGGTGAACTTTCCTTCCCACTAATCCCCATTCTCAAACTACACGGAGGGGATAAAATTTATATAGATTTATATGATATCATATAGTTTAATCCACTTTGCCTTAAATAGTATGGATAGTTAAATAGAATATCATAGGTGTTCATCTGTTTACAATATACAGAATGTCTATGTTGTATCATTCCCTCCCCCCATTGGCCACCACCTTACAGGCTCATTTCTAGTCCTTTACTCTCACCTCCACTGTTTATTACCCCACATGTAACCATTTTTACCATCTTATCTTTTCTCCTTATGAAGCAGATTATTATCCTCTCTCAAGCTAACTGCCAGCCAGCTCCCAAAATGAAAAAATAGACTCTCAACCTAAGAAGAAACCAAAACTCTGTTCCTATCAATCTATTATCAACAGACTCTTGTCCTCCAACTCCCTTCACTGGGTATCTGCGCTTGCTACCATCATCTGTTTCCCAGACATCCCTACTTAAAGATATTTCCTAATTCGGGAGTGCTGGGAGTTGTTTACAGACTCCAGATGGCCAAATCACAGACCAAAGTGGTGTCCCAGAAACAATACCCTCCCCCACCTGACTATTTCTTTTTTTTTTTTTTTTTTTTTTTTTTGTGGTTTTTGGGTCACACCCGGCAGTGCTCAGGGGTTATTCCTGGCTCCAGGCTCAGAAATTGCTCCTGGCAGGCACGGGAGGACCATATATGGGACGCCGGGATTCGAACCGATGACCTCCTGCATGAGAGGCAAACGCCTTACCTCCATGCTATCTCTCCGGCCCCCCACCTGACTATTTCTAAAACATAAAAGGGGCATATATATCTCCTTTGCATACTTTAGGTGTATTCCCTTAACTTCTATAAGTCCTTTTGAATAACTTCTTATATAGTGACAATTTTGCCCACTGTTTTTTTTTGTTTTGTTTTTTTTATTTGTTTGTTTGCTTTTTCCCCTTTGAGACCTGTTCAGTAAGTAATGCTGGTAAAAGAGTATCTCTGTATAGAATTCATGTTAGAACCAAGTTACGGGGAATGTTGGACTTGTTCCATCGGCCCCCAGATGCATCAACAATACCTTGTGGCATTGTTTCTCTTTTGCATAGGCACATTAAAATGGAAAAATATTATATATGCAAACAAGTTCCTATCTAATAGAGATGGGAACACAAATTTTGTAATGCAGTTAGGCCTTATACCCTGAACATTGGCATAATGATTTGGCTTAGGCCTCAGAAAAATAGGCATTGCCCATATACCCCTGAACAATGGATACCATCTATGGAAAAACCACAATTGTCTATAACATTACCAGGACACAAATCTCTACCAGGGAAGACCCTACCACTGCTCTGGCATTGACTTACTCCAAAAAGTGCTCTCAACAACCAGACGACTCAGCAACAACCTGCTTGCAGGGCCGGTCTCTCCACATCTAATGGTGAGGTGAAACTAGAGGATGCTCCACATCAGCCTGACTTCGATGAAGGAAATGCACAGAATCCAGAATCTTTAAATACAGGAACATGGCACCACCAACAACTAAAGTATGAAAACATTTCACCAGAGAAACCCTGAGAATGACTCAGGGGTTGGACAGACTGGTATGCCTGGAGCCCAGAGTCGGTCATAGCCAATAAACTTCTGGGGTGAGGCCTTCTTGTAATCAGGCCAAGGGTTTTTTTTCCGTTTTCACCATATTTTGCTGGGCCTATGCAAACAACGGTGATTGCCACTTTCACAACTTTACTACTGTATTTTTTTTTTAACATTTATCCTTTAAGAATGAAAAAAAAGGGCCAGAGAGATAGCATGGAGGTAAAGCGTTTGCCTTGCTTGCATAAGGTCAGTGGTTCGAATCTCGGCAGCCCATATGGTCCCCTGAGACTGCCAGGAGCAATTTCTGAGTGTAGAGCCAGGAGTAACCCCTGAGTACTGCCAGGTGTGACCCCCCCCAAAAAAAAAAAAAAAAACCAAAAAAACCCAAACAGCTTACTGAACTTAAAAAAATAACTGTAGTAGAATGCCTGTCTCGAATACAGGCAGGGGATGGGAAGGAGGGAGGGGAGCATTGGGGGTAGAATGTTGCACTGGTAAAGGGGGGGTGTTCTGTTTGTGACTGAAACACAACTATAATCATGTTTGTATTCAAGGTACTTAAATTAAAAATAATTAATTAAATTAAATTAATTTTAAAAAAAGAAAAAGGGGCCAGAGAGATAGCATGGAGGTAAGGCGTTTGTGCCTTTCATGCAGAAGCTCATTGGTTTGAATCTCAGCATCCCATATGGTCCAACCAGCCTGCCAGGAGCGATTTCTGAGTGTGGAGCCAGGAGTAACCCCTGAGCACTGCCAGGTGTGACCCAAAAACCAAAACCAAAAACAAAAAAACAAAAAAACAAAAAAAAAAAAAAAAAAAAAGAAAAAGAAAACATGACAGATAGCCATAAGAGAAAAAAACATGGGAGTTGGGGCATCCAGCCTCATGAAATGAGTGCTGACCTTCCTCCCTGTGGACCTTTATTGTTCAGACTCAATCCAAATTAGGGAAAGGCAGACATCATTAATAGACAGAAGTACATATCTAATTCTAATCACCCTAGTATTGTCTTTACATTTCTAAAGGGGTAGGTGAAGGGAAGAGGAAGTGAGAGCAAAATCTCTGTTTTGGGAAAAGCAGGATGTGAGTTCTGTGTGTTTAACTACAAACAATGAAAGACACTCAAGCCCTACTGATAAAAAGAAGCTTTACTGAATGGAAATATTTGCACAAAACCCAGCTGATATCCAAAATCTATAAAACAATCAAACTCAAAACTCAATACAATAAAATTAATGACATTCATAAATGGGGCAAAAAGATGAGCAGATACTTTCCCAAAGATTACATATGTAGGTATCCCTCCCCCAACTTCTTATTTATCCCACCCGAATGATCAGAACTACCCACAACTGGAATGGGCAAGCAGAGGAGGCTGACTGGGGGGTAAGCGGGGATAAGAAAGAGAGGTAGAGTCAGCAAAGGATTCAGAATCAGCAAAGAAGCATGAGCAAAAAAGCAGCAGCAGTAGCATGAGCAAAGGGAGTCAGCCAGCAAGGAAGCCTGGAGAAGCAGCTAAAAGGGAGACAGAGGCAGAGAGCCAGAGAAGAAGCAGAGAAGTGGTTGCTTGGAAAAGGCTAGCATAGAAGCCATATGAGGAAATGTGTAGTTAGGTTAGGACCGTGAAATAAAATTGGCTGATCCTGGAACTTTATCTGACTGCTCTGTATATTTTTCTGCTGTCACCATGCAACCTACAGACCCGGCAGGCCATAGAGGCTGTGGGAGCCAGGCCTAGTCGAGAAAGGTCTCACCTCTTACAACAACTCTAGGGCTCTTTAATTTATATCAAAACAATATACATACAGTAATAAATGCTGATCATCATTCATGATTAAATAAATACACATCAAAACAGCATTGAGGGGTCGGAGTCATAGCACAGTGGTAGGGCATTTGCCTTGCCTGGGGCAGACCCGGGATGGATCTGGATTCGATTCTGGAATCCCATATGGTTCCCCAAGCCTGCCTGGAGCAATTTCTGAGCTCAGAGCCAGGAGTAACCTCTGAGCACCAGGCGGTATGGCCCCAAAACCAAACAAAAACAGTAATAGGAGATAGTATTTCTAGTATCTATTCCTCAAACATAAAAACATTACTTTGAAATTTTATATACACACATCTATGTTCATTGTTACTCTTAGTATAGTAGCCAAGATATGAAACAAACCCAAGTGACTAACTACCAATGATTGAATTAAAAAATTATGGTATACACAGTAGAATATTATGTATTTCTAAGAAAGACAAAATCTTAACATATGAAGCAATATGGCTTAAACTGGAGGATATCATAGTGAGTGAAGTAAGCCAGAAAGAAATACAGGTATTTCTTTACTTGTGGAACTTAAAGATACAGATCAAGGAAGAATAAAGTTCCAAAGGCAATGCACATATGTATCTTATCTACAAAGTTAGCTATTCTAACAGACAGGAGAACTTGTTTTGTTTTTTTGGTTACACCTGATGCTCAGGGGTTACTCCTGGCTCTGTGCTCAGAAATCACTCCTGGCAGACTCGGAGGACCATATGGGATGTCTGTCCCAGGTCAGCCAAATGTAAGGCAAATACCCTACCACTGTGCTATCACTCTGGCCCCTCAACAACAGGAGAACTGGAATTGGTAGGGAGGGGTAAAAGGGGGTGTTGGGGTTCTTTCAGGAATATAGGTGAACACATTGGTGATGAGTAAAGTCTTGATATTATGTGCGTATGAGACCATTATTAACTATTGAAAATCACAGACCCTTAAAAATAAAGAGGTCAGTGAGCTGGGAGCTAGTGGGCTGACAGCAGACTGATTCTGAGGTGGAATATTTCTCTGCTCTTTTCATCCCATAAGCCAATAAACTGCAATGGCACGACAGGAACTTCCTATTCAGATGTTCTGGAAAAGGAGATGCAAGTGAACAACAAAACATAAAAAAATTAATTCTCAGGTCAGAGGTGATGCACAGAGAAGACTTCTGAGCAGGCAGCTGCTAACATGACCACAATATAATCTCCCACCTTCATAAAACTCCCCAAAAACTTATGTGGCAGTCAGGAAGACAGTAACATCAATTGTGTTAAAAAGGGTCCCTTAAAAGGTCCGAGAAAGCCCACCCTCTCAAATAAAGACCACAAACCTTCAGAGAATGCAATCAGCAATTCGAGATTTATTCATCCAGAGCTCTGGGGTCCACCATCTCCTGACGCAGCAGGTCCACTAGTGGAACTCTGAGCCTTAGAAACCCAGGGCCTTTATAGTAATCCATATGAAAATAAGGTTTCAAACTTCAAAATTTCATTGGTTCACACTACTGTTACAATTCAAAAATATGCAATAATGCAAGCTGCAAATGGCGCAATTCCTTAACTATCCCAAACCCTTTTGACGTCAAAACTCATCCTGATTGTTTGCAAATATATGGCCTATATCCCGCAGATGGCCCTTGGGAGGATCTTGGAGGAAGCCTTGTTTCCTTGGTAACGCAGTTATGAGGGCTAAGGGGTGGGGGAGGGAGTCTGGCTTCTTATACTATTATAGCTCAAAGCAGGCCAGTAACAGAAGCGAAGAATAGCATTAATCTTTATGCTCCATCCTATGTGTTCTTGGGTTATTGGTTCTCATAGTACCCATATTATTCTCCAATACTTAGCTTTAAATCATGTTTCCAACTGGTAGTTACTCCTTCAGTGACAATACACAAAAAAAGTAACCAGCAATGGGAAACCCATGCAGTCATCCCTTTCTAATCCTCAAGGGCCATCTGCTATACCTCAGTCCCTCCCTCTTGTGACTTCTAAAATATCTTGTGCTGGAATGCTCTTATGGTTATCTTTAGGGTCAATTAGGGGAGGGGACATGGCATGCCTGATGTTCTTTTTTTTTTTTTTGCTTTTGGGTCACACCCAACTGCGCTCAGGGTTACTCCTGGCTCCATGCTCAGAAATTGCTCCTGGCAGGCTGGGGGACCATATGGGATGCCGGGATTTGAACCAATGACTTTCTGCATCTAAGGCAAATGCCTTACCGCTCTGCTATCTCTCCGGCCTCGATGAAAATGTTTTTAAAGGAAAAAATATTCTGACTTGCACTAATATCCAAATTGAAATATAAGTTTTTCTTAATTTTGGTTGACGTTCTGCCCCTAAAATCTGGTTCCAAGAATTAACTGCCTCAGAAATCTCTCCTGGCTTGGGGGACCATATGGGATGCCAGGGGATCGAACCATGGTCCATCCCAAGTCAGCTGCATGCAAGGCAAATGCCCTACCGCTGCGCCACCACTCTCAGCCCCAAAATATTTCTTGAATTCCTAGAAACTGATCTTTCATATGATCCAGAAATACAAATCCTATGAGTAGGAGCCCCAAAAACACAATGCAAAAAAGCTTTCTCATTCCTATGTTCATTGCAGCACTATTCATAGTAGCCAGAATCTGGAAACAACCCAAGTACCTGGGAAAAGATGAGTGAATAAAGTAACTGGTATACCTACACAATGCTATACTATGTAATATTTTGGGAAAATAAAGTCATGATATTTGCTTACACATAGGTAGATATGGAGAGTATTGTGCTGAGCAAAATAAGAGGGAGAATAGACATAGAATTATTGCACTCACTTGTGTAATGTAAAAAAAGATAGTATAGTAATAATATCCACAGACAATAAAGAAGAGGGCCAGGAGGTCCAGTCTGTGGTAGGAACCTTGTCACTAGTGAAATGCAATTAGGGAAGAGAAGGGACAAGTATTATAGTGATAGTTGAAAATCATCACTCTGGACAAGAACTTGATACTGAAAGGAGATAAAATGATATACATGATACCCCTTCAGTATCAATATTGCAAACCACAGCGTTTAAAAGAAAAAAAGGAACAGAGAGATAGAGAAGATAAATGTCTTCCCCAAAGACAGGCAGGGTAGAGTTTAGGAGACAGAGTGGGAGGAAAACTGGAGCATTGGTGGCGGGAAATGTGCACGGAAGGGTGTGTGTATTGTATGACTAAAAATCACGAACAATTTTGTAACTGTGAAATAACTCTATTATGAACAACCTTGTAATCACAGAGTTTAATTACTAATAAAGTGTTTTGTTTGTTTGTTTTTTTGTTTTTGGGTCACACCCGACAGTGCTCAGGGGTTACTCCTGGCTATCTGCTCAGAAATAGCTCCTGGCAGGCACGGGGGACCACATGGGACACCGGGATTCAAACCAACCACCTTTGGTCCCAGATCGGCTGCTTGCAAGGCAAACGCCACTGTACTATCTCTCCGGGCCCAATAAAGTGTTTTTTAAAGGAGCGGTGGCTATGCTAGTATCAGATGACATTACTTGGGGCCGGAGAGATAGCATAGAGGTAAGGCGCTTGCCTTGGATGCAGAAGATTGGTGGTTCAAATCCTGGCATCCCATATGGTCCCCCCTCATATGGTCCCCCGAGTATGCAAGGGGCGATTTCTGAACGTAGAGCCAAGAGTAACCCCTGAGCACTGCTGGGTGTGACACCCCCCAAAAAACAAAGAAAAAAAACAGATGACATTACTTCAAGGCTCAAAAAGGTTATGAGACAGTGATAGTCATTTCTTTTTATTTTTTGTTTTGTTTTTTGTCGTTTGTTTTTTATGGGGGGGCCACACCCGGCAGTGCTTAGGGGTAGAATACTCCTGGCTATCTGCTCAGAAATAGCTCCTGGCAGGCACAGGGGGCCATTTGGGATGCCAGGATTCGAACCAACCACCTTAGGTCCTGGATCGGCTGCTTGCAAGGCAAACACGCTCCTGTGCTATCTCTCCAGCCCGTTTTTTGTTTGTTTGTTTTTTTGTTTTTTTTTTTTTGGTCACACCTGGGAGCGTTCAGGGGTTACTCCTGGCACTATGGTCAGAAATCGCTCCTGGCAGGCTCAGGGGACAATATGGGATGCCGGAATTTGAACCACCGACCTTCTGGATGCAAAGCAAACGCATTACCTCCATGCTATCTCTCTGGGCCTGATAGTCATTTTTTTTTTTTTTTTTTGGTTTTTGGGCCACACCCGGTAATGCTCAGGGGTTACTCCTGGCTATGTGCTCAGAAGTTGCTCCTGGCTTGGGGGACCATATGGGACACCGGGGGATCGAACCGAGGTCCGTCCAAGGCTAGCGCAGGCAAGGCAGGCACCTTACCTTTAGCGCCACCGCCCGGCCCCTGATAGTCATTTCTTAATGATCAAGGCACATGCACACCATGAAGAACTCACACTCGTAAACATATATGCATCTAATGAATGAGGAGTAGGAAAGAAATACTTAAAACAACTGCTAATAGACTTGAAGGAATACATTGATACTAAGACAATAGTAGTAGGAGACTTCCACACTGCTCTATCACCTCTTGAGAGAGCAACTAGACAAAAGCTCAGTAATAAATACTTGCTTTGAATGGAGAATGGAGAAATTGAAGAGATGGGTTTAGTGCATATATATGTAAAAGTGTATCTATGGCTTTTCATCCCTTAAAAGTCAAATACACATTTTTCTCGAATGTAAATGTGACATTCTCACGAATAGATCACATGTTAGGGCACAAAAGGCCAAGAGGATAGAAAACATACCCACTATCTTCTCAGACCATGATGCACTAGAAAGAGAAGTTCATCACAAATAGAAACTAGAAAGAACACAAACAACTGTAAAGTAAAAAGCTCATGCTTTATACTAGTAAAAATGCTAGTTCTACAGTCCAGCACTTGCCAGCCATAAAAGGGGTCTGCCCCTTTAAGTAAGACCCTAATTGTCCCAGAGAGATAGCACAGCGGCGTTTGCCTTGCAAGCAGCTGATCCAGGACCAAAGGTGGTTGGTTCGAATCCCGGTGTCCCACATGGTCTCCCGTGCCTGCCAGGAGCTATTTCTGAGCAGACAGCCAGGAGTAACCCCTGAGCAATGCTGGGTGTGGCCCAAAAACAAAAAACAAAACAAAACAAAAACAAAACCCTAATTGTGATTGGCTGACTGAGTATATAAACCCCACCCCACCCACCAAGACTTGGAGTGGAGGAGTGGAGAGTTGTTGTAAATTAGGATAGTTGAAGAAGCAATCAGATTGAACTGTTTCTACCTCTGGCTATGGCTTTTCTCCCTGATTTGGACAGATTTTTGGCTACCTTCGGCTGTATCCTTTTACTTTATGTCATATACCTGTTCCTTTTACCTGGTACTCAATCTAACATTACCCTGGTTCCTAACCATCTTTTCTCTCTTTCCTGGCTTAAGGATTTGTCAGAGGCCCCTGGGCGTCTCCTATAAAAAAGACTGAGCTAGGGCCGGAGCTGTGGCACAAGCGGTAGGGCATTTGCCTTGCACTTGATGACCTAGGACAGACTGTGGTTTGATCCCCCGGCATCCCATACAGTCCCCCAAGCCAGGAGCGATTTCTTTTGTTTGTTTTGGTTTTGGGCCACACCCTGTTATGCTCAGGGGTTACTCCTGGCTATGCGCTCAGAAATCGCTACTGGCTTGGGGCCAGAGAGATAGCACAGTGGTAGGGCATTTCCCTTGTAAGCAGCTGACCCAAGACAGACCTGTGTTTGATTCCGGGCATCGCATATGGTCCTCTGAGCCTGCCAGAAGCGATTTCTGAGCCAGAGCCAGGAGTAACCAAGAAGGTGTGGCCCACAAACCAACCATACAAACAACAACAAAAAAAACAAAGATGGATTTCAAAATAGAACAACATTCAGTCAGATAATTTGATAGGACACAAGAAGGCAAGGCCAGGAGGCAGGTGATGAGTGTGGGTTATTTGTTTTTGGCTACAGCTGGCTGTGCTCAGGTGTTGCTTCTGGCTCTGAACTCATGACTCCTGGCTGGCTCAGGAAACCATATGGGATGCTGGAGATAGAACTCAGATTGGCCACAACCAGGTTTAAGACAAGTTCCCTGCTCACTGTTCTGTTACTCTGGTCCTACATAAACATTTTAAGAGGGAGGGAATAGGTCTGAATGCCAAATGCTGATGAAATGCAAAGCTGACGAGGACAGAAGTTCTCTATAATCAGGTTTCCAAAGGACACTAGCTCTGACTACTCTTCATGGTAGTTTTCCTGTCTGTACATTTAGCAGTGATTGTCCTTCACAGCTCAGGAAAAATCACCAAGAGTTGATTCTAATTTTAATTTTATTACTCTTGTTAATGATATCTATTTAAGACATCCATTAAAGGCCCATGAGGTTAATTAAATAGACAATTCCAATACTGTTCTATTAGTACTCCCTCTATTAAATTAATATTATAGACATTTAACAGATGTCTTAATTAGGCATTATAGTTACAAATGTAAACTAAATTAAAACTAAAGATATTGTTTAGAAAGCTTTTTACCGGAATTTATAGCTTGGTGGGGGGTATGCTCATTTCTTCTTCTTCAGAACCTGAGAGAGGTCATTTGACTCTCTTTTCCCAGAATCCAGAAAACATCACTCGAATGACCCCATTTTGAAAGCTCAGACCTCAAATATAAATCAGTGGAAGAACCAGCTGAGGTCTTAAGAAATATGCCTCTCAGGCTGCAGACCTGGCATGGGATTACAACTCAGGATTTAGCTGCTCTACAAACATGCATCCTGCTGTAGAAAGTTCCAGCACATGACCAATTTTCATTCCCACTGAGCAGGCCATACCACTAGAGACTTCATAGTGTGTAAAAAGTCAGTAGACATGTTGACCAGTGACTTAGTACTTTTCGAATAGCCCGTTTTTTCCCATCCCAGTAATTGGACATCTCTCCCTATGGATTTGGGACTGAAATAGCCCCACCCTGTAATCTCTCCAGCTGCTGGCATTGAGCAGTGACTTTATAGGTCTTTTATGGCTTGCAGGTCCCTGATCTAAGCCTTAGTGTGACTATATTCTTCAGCACCTACAGGTACCTGGGTATATGACACTTCCAGAAAAGGCCCTATCCCCCACAACTTGGATGTTAATTTCCTCTTTCAACCTTTTCAGTTCTCATGAAAGGATCATGCCTCTCTTCAGCATGTGGGCATATTTAACTACCTGGAGAAATGAAAGTGTCTCTGACAGGCAACTTTTGGGTTCCTGATATTGGAGGAAGTGATTAGCTTAAGTTCCAATCTGAATAAGTCACAAACGCCAGCATTAAGAGCAATTCAGAAACCGTGAGTCTAGGTTGCCTGAGCAGAGAAACAGTTCAAGCAGGACATGCTGGGTATAAGCACTTTTCTGGAGGCCACAAAGGGGTCTATCCTAATATGGTCAGCTCCATGGCGACTCCTGATTTATGTCTTCTTTCAATTCCTGTCACTTTAGGGCTTCCTAACTCCCAAAATATTTGTAAATGGTCTTGAAGATGACTATGGTCAAATAGGGGTAATGGTGGGCTGAGCCCACAGATCTGGAGTCTTGCTAAAAGCCATGAGGTAGATTTATTTGCATCTCACATGTCTTCATATCCGTAATTTCAGCTGTCCTGGGGGTAGATTTATTTGCATTTCACATGTCTTCATATCCTGGATTCCAGCTGTCCTGGGGTCTTGCTCCATGGGAGCAGGGATAGAAGAGACTGAATTGCAAAGTATATGTTACCACATGAGAAAACAGGACTGGGGCCGGGCGGTGGCGCTAAAGGTAAGGTGCCTGCCTTGCCTGCGCTAGCCTTGGACGGACCGTGGTTCGATCCCCCGGTGTCCCATATGGTCCCCCAAGCCAGGAGCAACTTCTGAGCACATAGCCAGGAGTAACCCCTGAGCATTACCGGGTGTGGCCCAAAAATCAAAAAAAAAAAAAAAAAAAAAAAGAGAAAACAGGACTGTAGACGGGGAAATGCTAAGTCTGATCCAATTCTATAGGTCTTATCTCTCATTTCCTGTCACCTCATGAGTAGTGTTCATTAGAACTACTGCCTCCCTACCTGGTCCTCCATGCTTCCACTAATTGGGAGTATGGTGTTCCTTAGAGCACAAGACCTAAAGGCCCTTTGATGGGGACATGTGGGGAAAACAGGACACTAGAAATAAGTGCAACAGCAGTCCTATGGCAGTTAAGCATTCATACCAAGTTTTCTGGGACAAGAATCTACGAATTAAACAATTATTCACACAAAAATTGGAGTCTTTTCTAAATGAAAAAACGTTTCACAAGGTATGGGTATCTCCTCCCCCAACTTCCTGTTTATCCCACCTGAATGATCAGAACAGACCACACCTGGAATGAGCAGGTAGAGGAGTCTGCCTGGGGGTTGAGAAGGGGATAAGAGAGAGCCAGAGAGGAGGACGCTGTGAGGTTATTACAGAGGAACTGCCAGGGGCTGGAGCTGTGGCACAAGCAGTAGGACATTTGCGTTGTACGCGCTAACCTAGGACGGACTACATTTCAATCCCCCAGCATCCCATATGGTCCCCCAAGCCACCAAAACGCGCGCGCGCGCGCACACACACACACACACACACACACACACACACAATATGGTCCCCCAAGCCACCAAAACGCGCGCGCGCGCGCGCACACACACACACACACACACACACACACAGAGTTGCCAGGGGGCTAGAACACACACACACACACACACACACAAAAACACACACTTGCCAGGGGGCTAGAACTCAGCAAGGAAGGATTTAGAACAGCAGAAAAGGAGACACAGAACTCAAGAGAAAAAGAGATGAGAAAGACATGGCTTAGGAGCAGCAAAGAGAGTAACAGGCAGATAGGCAGAGAAGCAGCAGAGAGGCTGCTGGAAAAGTTTAGCATAGCTGGGCTGGAGTGATAGCACAGCGGTAGGGCGTTTGCCTTGCATGTGGCTCATCCAGGACAGACCTCGGTTCAATCCCAGGCGTCCCATATGGTTCCTCAAGCCAGGAGCAATTTCTGAGCGCATAGCTGGGAGTAACCCCTGAGTGTCAGTGGGTGTCACCCCCCCAAAAAAAAGTCATGTGAGGAAATGCACATGGTAGACAGGGTCGTGAAAATAAGCTGGCTGACTCCTATGAAACTTTAACTGACTACCTGTGAAATTATTTTGCTGCTACTACCCTTCTCCAAACCCAATGGCAGAAGTGACTAAAGGCGCTGTGCCAAGAAAGGCCTCACCCCAACACTAGGACTTTATTTATTTTTTTTTTTTTGGTTTTTTTGGGCCACACCCGGTAACACTCAGGGGTTACTCCTGGCTATGTGCTCAGAAGTTGCTCCTGGCTTGGGGGACCATATGGGACACCGGGGGATCGAACCGAGGTCCGTCCAAGGCTAGCGCAGGCAAGGCAGGCACCTTACCTTTAGCGCCACCGCCCGGCCCCCAACACTAGGGCTTTAGACTTTATATTTTATATTAAAACAACAAACAAGGCAAGTGGTACCAGCAATTTTGCTGGAAAACAACTGTATATTTACTCAAAGTTGGTCACTTTTCCTACTAGAAGAGTAATGAAAAGGGCAGCATGGTTAGAATTATAGCACCTGTGTGGTTACCAATGCGCTTTCAGATGGTTGGAAGACTAGTAGCTGCTTTATGAGGAAAACAACGGGTTTAGAGGAACCCAGGCAATAAAAATAAAGGGACACATTATGCATTTCAGAACAGTGTCTTCTCATCCTTGGGGCAGTTTAGTCAAAGCATGGATCTAGAGACAGACGTGGGTTCAAATCCCTCTTTGATGGTGAATCCCTGGGCAAATAAGTATGGAGAATTTGTGTCTTCTCATGGCAAAACAAAGAGGGCCTATGTGTCTTCATTGGAGACCAGGTTGTCCAAAACAGTGCTCTGGCTAAGTTTGGCATTATCGGCAGAAAAGGTTAGACTGGAGAAAGCAGCCAAGTTGATTCGAGAGAGAGCAACAGACACCACAGGCAGATGGAAGTGGGTTGAGTCACTCAGTCTCACTCATGATGTGGCACTGCTATGTGTCTTTGCTCTCTGGCTGTAGTCAGTGTTGCTCCCCTTCTCCACTCAGAAATTTTTTTTTGGGGGGGTTTGGTTTTGGGGACACACCCGGTGCCATTCAGGTTACTCCTGACTCTGTGCTCAGAAATTGCTCCTGGGGCCGGAGAAATAGCACAGCGGTGAGGCGTTTGCCTTAGATGCAGAAGGATGGTGGTTCGAATCCTGGCATCCCATATGGACCCCCGAGCCTGCCACAAGTGATTTCTGAGCGTAGAGCTAGAAGTAACCCCTGGGCGCTGCCAGGTATGACCTAAAAAACAAACAAAAAAGAAATTGCTCCTGGCAGATTCAGGGAACCATATAGGATGCCAGGGACCAAACCCAGGTCTGTCCTGGATCGGCTGCATACAAGGCAAAGGCAAACACCCTCCTGCTGTGCTATTGCTCTGGCCCCTCAGAAATTCTTTTTAGGGTGAAATCAGAGTAGGGAATACTGACAAAATAAAGCCTCTGGTACTACATTGCCAGTATATTATTAGCAAAACTTCTGTCCTCATCCTTTTAATTAGCAAATACTTGCTGAAAGGGAAAATGTTTGGCTTTCCTAATACCAGATGTTTGACATGTTTGGCTTTCCTAATACCAGATCCTGGAAGGCTGATCAGGGTCAGATCGAAGAAACTGTTTTCATCAGCAAAAGTGGAATTAAGATGTCAGATAGGGGCCAGAGAGATAGCACAGCAGTAGGGTGTTTGCCTTGCACACAGCCGATCCAGAGCGGATGGTGGTTCGAATTCTGGCATCCCATACATTCGGTCCCCTGTGCCTGCCAGGAGCGATTTATTAGCACAGAGCCAAGAGTAACTAACCCCTGAGCACTGCTTCGTATGACGCAAAAACGGGGGGGGGGGGGGGAACACCACGATGTCAGATAAATCCATTGCTGGAGATTCTGGCTTTCCTGGGGGAAGAAAACCTTGAGAAGAGCTGTCTTCCTCTGCAGCCTGGCATATGCAAGAGTAAGAGTAATGCAAAGGTTAGCTCCCTGCATGGATCAACTGCACCAAGCCCATCTTTGGTCTATCTCAGTTCCAGCTCCTGGGCAAATGAGCCCTCCATCCCACAGCCTCATCACCTTTCACACCTCTTTAGCTTTTGTTTAGTTTTGTTTTGGAGCCACACCTGGTGGCATTCAGGGTTACTCCTGGCTTTGCACTCAGAAATTGCTCCTGGCAGGCTTGGGGAGCCATATATAGGATGCTGAGGATGATGAGGATCAAACTTGGGTTAGCTGTGTGCAAAGCAAATGCCCTATCTGCTGTGTTATTGCTTTGGCCTGTCTTTACCTTTCGTGAAACAGCAAGGCAACCTTAGTTGAGTCATCTAGTTCAACTTCACTGAAGTTCACCTGAGTGATGAGTCAGATGCCCTGTGGCACAGGTATGTACTATAGCACCACTGAAAGGTGATTGCAATCAGAACAAAGTACAATCAGGGCCCAGGGCCCTTCTTCCCCGTCACCTGCTACTGCACTGCAGAAACATTCCTTTTTGCAAAGCTTACATGTTTATTTTATGTTATAAACAATTGACTCATCACAAAACATACATGAGAGTATCAATAAAAAAAAAATCGGGGCTGGAGAGATAGCATGCAGGTAAGGCGTTTGCCTTGCATGAAGAAGGACAGTGGTTCGAATCCCGGCATCCCATATGGTCCTCTGAGCCTGCCAGGAGTGATTTCTGAGCGTAGAGCCAGGAGTAGCCCCTGAGCGCTGCTCTGTGTGACCCAAAAACAAAAACAAAAACAAAATCAAAAAGTACTAATCTCACTAAGTGAGCCAGTTTGCTAATGCTGGCATATTTTCCCATATGGGTAAGACACAATGAAACCTTGCTGGTTTCTTTGCTCCAATTTCTTAGATGATGAAATGTTCTCCACTCTGATTACAACTGGTCTGAGGTATTCTTTATCCAGAACCAGTTCACTTATCTCTTCACTGGAAGGTGAGTATTTAGGCCAGTTTCAGTTCTTGGAGGTAATAGGTATCATTACACATGTCCTAGGCAGCAAAAGTTCATAAGTCAATTGTTCCCTTTGCTTTGAACTTCTTTGCAGACCGTTCACTTGATCGAAGCTGGAATTTGCTCCCATAAATGTAGGAAAGGAAGCCATCTATTTCCACAGTGAACACACAGTTTAGCTTGGGGATAACTGGAAAAAATAGAAATTAAAAATAAAAAGCAGAGAAAGAAAATTTCACCAATAAGTTCACTTTTTTGTAGACTATATCTAACAATTACAGTAAAAAAGCTAATAGGAAATGGGAGAACCCAGAGAGCAACAGGTCAGTATTATGATCATTGTTCTGTCAAAATCAATATACTCACATTTGAAATAAAACAACTATTTGCACTTGAAATGTAACAACCCAGAGGCTACGAACAAACTGCCAGACATAGATTGAGGTAAGGTGTTTGTTTGCCTTGCACACAACGGACCCAGGACGAACAGTAGTTCGAATCCCAGTATCCCATATGGTCCCCCGTGCCTGCCAGAAGCAATTTTTGAGTGCCAGGAATTACCCCTGAGCGCCGCCCAGTGAGACCCAAAAACCAAAGGAAAAAAAAAATTACGCCAGGTAACTTTTTTTTTTTTGGTTTTTGGGCCACACCCAGCAGTGCTCAGGGGTTACTCCTGGCTGTCTGCTCAGAAATAGCTCCTGGCAGGTTCAGGGGACCATATGGGACACCGGGATTTGAACCAACCACCTTTGGTTCTGGATCGGCTGCTTGCAAGGCAAACGCTGCTGTGCTATCTCTCCTGGGCCAGGTAACTTTTAATCAAACCTTTGGTTTAATGCTCAATGGGGAAACTTGTTCTCCATTTTTTGAGGTATAAAATGATTATAGAAGAATGACCTGGTGATGTTGAGGGGCTGGGGATTGGAAGAAAGCAGCAAGAAAAACCAAAGCTGAAAATTTAAAAAACAAATTTTCCAACTGTGTTTTTGAGATTTCTGAGTATTTTGTAAATATTTCGAATAAAATAAAATGGTCGTGAAGGACTATGGAGCCAGCTCAAGTGACTACCAGGTGCAAGGTCCGGTGTTTGATCCCCAGCACTCATTGTCTAAGTACTACTGTTGGGTATGGCCCTGGTGATCCCCAGCATCTCCCAGTATGATCGTGGTGGCTCACAAGCACTGCCAATCCCAGTACTTTTGAATATGGCTCATATATCGATATTTATATGGCTCTGGGAATCCTGACACTAGCACTCACTTCGTTGGAACCCAGCGTGTCACTTCCAAGGGCACTACAGTTGTACTACCTTGGCCTCCTGGCTCAAATTATGACCCACCACCCTCAAATTATGTTTAGCAAGCAGAAAGCCCCGTCCTGGAAACAGACAAAAATGTCTGTAGACATAGACCAGAAGTACTTCACTGTGGTTGGGCTCACAGGTTCCTCAGAAAAGTAACTGAGATGATCTCTACTGTCAACAGACAGGTACCTTCAATATTCTGATTTGAGAGCAAACTGAGTTTTTTTTTTTTTTTTTTTTGGTTTTGGGGCCACACCCGTTTGACGCTCAGGGGCTATTCCTGGTTATGCACTCAGAAATCACCCCTGGCTTGGGGGGACCATATGGGACACCGGGGATCGAACCGCGGTCCATCCACTTGCAAGGCGGACACCTAGCTTGTAGTGCCACCTTCCCGACTCCACAAACTGGGCTCTTAAAATCACCAGGAAACAGTTTATGAGCCAGGTAAGGAAGCCACAGGCCAAAGCTCTCAGAGACGGTTACATACCTTTCAGGTGGTCGTCTTTGGTGATAATTTTGAAAACATGCTTAGTTTCCTGTAGAAGGATTCCTGTGACACCCACATAGGAAGGGCATTTGGACTTTGTGACTGCAAAAATAAAGACACATTAAGGCTCAGTCTTTTGGGGTGTTAGAGGTGCCATAGCCAGCCAAGCCTGTGGGGCACAGAGATTCTGGTCCCACTCATAAGCCAGTAAATGAAGAAAGCACTCAAAAACTGGAACAAGGTACATAGATGCCCTTCCATTAGTAAGGACTACAATGGACAAGAATCCAGGCCTCGCTATCACTTGCCTGTGGTTCTGCAGCCTCTTGCTGCTCTGATAAAAGTGTCTTGGACAGGACCTACAGCCACAGGGGACTCTGGAGTCAAGAGGTTACATTTGTGTTAAACACCTGTTGTGGCCAACCTGAACTGTGAGGTTGCTCCAACAATGTCACGCACTGGCTCACTTTTAAGATCTGAATGAATACCCCATCCAGCAGGGCCTTTCCACAAATCCTGAAATGACAACCTGTTACAGGCCACTCACCTTCGCCCAACATGGCACCAAAAACATTTAAAACACTAATTGAGTAGGTGTTTGGCACAGTAGTTAGTAAGAGTTAATGATCTTGCTCTCAAGGAGCTGCGATTCTGGAAGGGAGGTGGCGATGTGTTCTAATACAGGAGAGATGGTTGTAGCTTACATTCAGGTGCCTGAATATGTTGAAGGATCAGGCTTGGAAGTTTAGGATGAAGAAATATGGGTAGCCTCTATGTTTTAGACTGAACAACTAGGGTCAAAAGTGAGAATTTACATGAAGGAGATGAGAAGGTTCAACCAAGGAAATGTTGATTTGAATAAAGGCTCAGAGTTCTGTTTTGCAAAGGTTTGTGATGCCTAGAGCTTCATCAGCAGGTTAATGAATGGGAAAGTTCACGCAGGTGGATATTTCCAGGGCACAGTTAGGATAAAATAACAATAAGTTAGAGAAATGACCTTTCCTCAAAGGAGAGGTCTGTGCTAAAGATGACAATTTTAGAATTTAATTCTGTGCTTACTTGGAACTGGACGAAAGTGACTTTCTGTTCAAGACTGCAGGCTGAGAGGAAATGCCAATACTCTCAGCCACTATTTCTTTTCTTTTCTTTTCTTTTTTTTTTTTTAGTTTTTGGGTCACACCCAGCAGCGCTCAGGGGTTACTCCTGGTTCCACGCTCAGAAATAGCTCCTGGTAGGCTCAGGGGACCATATGGGATGCTGGGATTCGAACCAATGACCTTCTGCATGAAAGGCAAACGCCTTACCTCCATGCTATCTCTCCGGTCCCACCGCCACTGTTTCTATTGAGAAACTCAATATGGTTTGTGTATGGAGAGGTACACAAATATTCAATACCCAAATAGTAAGAGCTAAACAGTTATCTCCCACCTGAAGGGCAACAACATCCTATACATCTGCATAAAGGAACATAGGAAAACACTATATATATATATATATATAATCACCATGCTGCCACTGAGTAAAAGCCTGGGCATCAAGATAGATGACTGTGTGTTCTTGGAGAAATTACCTGAAACAATAGCGCCATGAAGATCTGCCTTTAACAGCTTGGCTTGAACCATCTGAGGCTGCCTACAAGGTAAACAGAAGTCCTTAAGGAAGACTGCACAATAGAGTTCTGAAAGAAGGAAACAGGTACATAAATTCCACATTAGCCAGGCCAATGTGAACAATGGCTCTAAAGGCTGCCTTTACTGTGATCATTTAACTTGAGATCCTCCCCAAAATAAAAGGTTCAGAAATGTAACTTACGTGTCTGGTTTGAGCCCATTACACAGATCCCTGATATACTGTTTCCAGAGATCATGCAAAGGAAGGAAAAGACTGTACCTATGGCAACAGAAAGAGGTGAAGTTAGGCAATGTGAGTTTGAGATTACCATGTCCAAAAAAAACACTAGATTCACTGTGGACTGGGTGTGAATCCTAGTTCTGTTGCAACAACCTAAAAGCAAGTGCCTTCATCTCTGGAATCCATTTTCTCATTGATAGTATCTTCCTAACACTAGTTTGCTCCTTAGTCCTGAGCTGGAACTCAGGCCGGAGTGATAGCACAGTCATAGGGCTATATGTTCAATCCCCAGCATCCCATATGGTCCCCCGAGCCTGCCAGGAGCAATTTCTGAGTGCAGATCCAGGAGTAACCTCTGAGTGTCGCCGAGTATGCCCCCAAAACAAACAAACACACAAAAAACCCAAAAGAGCTAGAGTTCAAGCAGATATGATGTAATATCTAAGGATAGTGGGATAGTGAGGGCACACTGCCTGGGTCTCTGGTAATTATGAAGTAGCTTGATAGAGCAATGATAGAGGCTCACATGGGTGGGGTGCTGTTTGTAATCCCGCCCCCCAACTTCCTGTCTAGTTTACCTGGAGAGGGAGACCCTCCTACTGCTGGGAGGGGTCTGTGGTTGGTCATTAAGGCCTGGGGAAGGGGTAATAAGAGATTCAGCAAGAGAGACTCAGCAGGAGAGGGAGATCAGAGAGGATGGAGGCAGAGGCTGTTTAGCTTAGAAGTCACACATGGTGATTAGGGAGGGCCTTATAGTAATTTCCTCACCATTATCCTGAACCCTCAGACCCGCCAAGCCAAAAAAGGTGCAAGCGCCTGGCCTGGCCGAGAAAGGCCTCACCATCCATCCACCATCATCCAACACCATCGAGGACTCTGTAATTCTTCCCATTTTTAAATATATTTTTTATTTAAGTAGCATGATCAAAGTTGGGTTACAGTCACAAACAGAACACCCCCCTTCACCAGTGTAACATTCCCCCCTCCCCCCTTCCCACCCCCTGTCTGTATTCGAGACAGGCATTCTACTACAGTTATTTGTTTTTAAGTTCAGTAAATTGTATTTTTTTCCTTAAAGGATAAGAGTAAAAAAAGATAGTAAAGTTGTGATAGTGGCAATCGCCATTGTTTGCCTAAGTCCAGAAAAATGGGGAAAATGGAAAAAAAATCCTTGACCTGATTACAAAAAGGCTTCACCCCAGAAGTTTATTGGCATAAGACCGACTCTTGGGTTCAAGGCATACCAGTCTGTCCAACCCGGAGGACTCTATAATTAATATTTAATTCAACACTGTTTATCTGGGTAAGATGGTATTTATCTGGACTTTTCATAAAAAAGTGACTAGCTGTCATGCAATTCCCATGCATGGTAACAGATTTGTCTGGAAGTACTTTTGGGGTACCTGGTAGGGAGTTCAAAGATTTTTCTTGGCCATTACCACATGTCATCCTTGAGCCTTGTGAAGATTATTCACATGAAATTCTTGGTTAGAGATATGGAAAACCTCAATTCAAATTCAAGTGGGCTCTTCTGGTGAGCAGAGCCAGGAATAAACTCTGAGCAATTCCCCCTCCCCCCAAAACAAAACAAAACAAAAAAACCAAAGCAATAAAAGCTGCAAAGTACAAGTTACTTTGTATTACAAAATACAAGTTCCTTTTTTTTTTTTTTAAGATGAAAGACAAAACAGATGTTGTCACTGACAACAGACTCATTTATGGCACTGGTGTCATCAGTTAGGGCCAGGACAGAGACAAACCAAGTCTCAAGTTGCTTTGCAACTAAAAGCCGAACTCTACTAGTTATAATTGGCAAGTGGAGACTGCCTCCTTGTGGCAAAAGTGGAAGTTTCCTAAGGAAACTTGTCAAATCCTCACTCCCAATCTTTGAAATAGTCAGCAGAGGGGCAGAAGGACCACAGAGATCTGACTTACCTTTGCTGTTCTGGTTTAATGTCAAAGAGCCGCATTTCTCGTCTCTGCCTGGCAGAGAGACCTCTGGATTTCTTTTTCTTCTCTTTTCTTTTCCTGCGAGTGAAGTATTCCAGAACAACAGCCTTTCGTTGCAAATGGTCTTCACAGGCTTGTTGGCTCATGTGCGGCATGGCACGCTTCAGGAAGGCCTTTACAAAGGCTTCTGCCCGAGTGGCTCCAGCATGCTAGGTGGGGACAGGAATGGGTGGTCTTACCACTCTGGCTGGAGCAAACTGTGGCCCACAGACCACTGCAACATCACCCATTATGTAGGCTTTGGCAACCTAGAGCTAAGTGAAAGTCACATACAAACACTACTTTGTGACTATTACCTAAGGCAAACATCTCTGATGTTTTCTGATGAAAATTAAAACATATATATTACATATGTGTATAGACATATGACATGTTTTACTTTATATGTGTATTATATATGGATATATGTGTGCATATATATATATGGGATAAAAGCTCTTTGTTTTTGAAAATTGTGACCAGATGAAGGCTCATGCAGAGTTGATCCTTAAAGGAAACAATGGTAACACAGGGGAAAATGGCATAACTTAAGTACTCCAGAGCCAAGCCCTCCAAGATGGAGTGGGCAGGAATTCCGACACTGGACCTATGACTAAATCCTGTTTACTTGGGTTTCAGTCTTGGGGATGTAGTGTAACTGCTCTCCTAGATGGCTATTTCATTTTGGGGAAAATAAAACTGTCAAAAGCACCTCTCCCCATATATTCACTTTCTCCTCTGATTGAGGGACAGGCTCTGAGAGGACTTTTAGAAAAGGAAACTGTTGGAATTGTAACTCTTTAAAGAATTCCAGTAACTCACTGCCTCTCAAGTTGGAATTCCACCTATCTACTGTCATTCCTCGGGTGCCGTAGCTCTGGAGATAACTATGAGTTCTTATTCTTTTTCGTTTGGACCATTTGTTGAACCTGAACATATTTTACTAAACAACATGAGGTTAACGTGCCAATAATATTCAAGCTATCCCTTTGTGAGGGAAGGCAAGGTGAGTGTGTGCTTTTCGTGGCAGTTCAAGATAGCTATTGGCTTAGGTTTCATACCTTCAAATGATAAATCAAAAGTCAACTCAACACTTTCTTTTCAATACCTAACTGGCCTTTCATTCATAAAGCAACCTTCTAAACATCCGTAGTGCTTGAAAACGTTGACTTTGCTTAACTTTTTCCTTACGAGTCACCAGTGTAGTGTCATAAAATTTTATGTATAAAATCAAGATATAATCCATAGTGGCAAGATCAGATGAGGGTCTTTATCAGGGCAAGCTTCAGGTGAGCATAGTAAGCAGCTCTTCTACATAGTGGGAGATGACCTAAGTCCCAGTTAAATAAACGTTAGTTTGTCATAATGGGAAAGGAGGTAGTATATGCAAATAGGCCAGCAGAAAAATTATTATTTCTGAAGACTTATTACTGGAAATCAATTAAGCCTTGATTAAAACTAAAACAGAGATAGCATGGAGGTAGTGTGTTTGCCTTGCATGCAGAAGAATGGTGGTTCGAATCCCGGCATCCTATATAGTCCCCCGAGCCTGTCAGGAGCGATTTCTCTTTTTTTTTTTTTTTTTTTTTTTTTTGGTTTTTGGGCCACACTCGTTTGACGCTCAGGGGTTACTCCTGGTTATGTGCTCAGAAATCGCCCCTGGCTTGGGGGGACCATATGGGACGCCGGGGGATCGAACCGAGGTCCGTTCCTTGGTAGCGCTTACAAGGCAGACACCTTATCTCTAGCACCACCTTCCCAGCCCCCAGGAGCGATTTCTGAGCTTAGAGTCAGGAGGAACCCCTGAGTGCTGCCTGGTATGACCCAAAAACCAAAAAAGAAAAAAACAAAAACAAAAACAAACCTAAAACAGCTGTTAGAAAGATGGAGGGAAATATAGTAAAGGACATCTAAAGTAGTATTAAAGATTTACAAAGCACCACCAACCGGGGTCGCTAGCCTAGGACAGACCATGGTTTGATCCCCAGCATCCCATATGGTCCCCGCAAGCCAGTAGCGATTTCTAAACGCAAAGCCAGGAGTAACCCCTGAGAGTCAAACGAGTGTGGCCCAAAAACAAAACAAAACAAGGTTTACAAAGAACCGATCTTTCCTCATCATCATCATGTGGGGACACCAAGGGCATGGCCTCACATTTATTATTGATGCTTCCTAAGCCACTGAGCCATATTTTGGGGTCCTTTACCACCAGACCCCAGACAGTAGAGCTGTCAGAATAGCCTTGGCATGAGATTTGAACCTAAAATCTCATCAAGGCATCTCTACGTACCCCATCCCTTTTTTTGTCATATACTTCTATGGCTCCCAGACCTCTTGACAAGCACTATACCTTAATATCCAACTCTTTTGCCTCCTGCTGAGAAAAGGCTTGGTAGATCATACCTGGGGAATGAAAAAAATGAACATCAAATAATCAATTTCTGTTGGGTATGGCTATAAGACATAAGACTTATTTAAGGGCCCGGAGAAATAGCACAGTGGTGTTTGCCTTGCAAGCAGTCGATTCAGGACCAAAGGTGGTTGGTTCGAATCCCAGTGTCCCATATGGTCCCCCATGCCTGCCAGGAGTTATTTCTGAGCAGACAGCCAGGAGTAACCCCTGAGCACTGCCGGGTGTGGCCCAAAAAACAAAAAACAAAAAAAAAAGACTTATTTAAGTATAAAATAAATGTTTACTCAGACACAGGAGAAGATGTGATTATTCAAAGAGCAAAGCTCAAAAGCTTTCTTGGATGTCTCCTCTTTTTTTTTATATATATGTTATTTAAACACCTTTATTACATACATGATTGTGTTTGGGTTTCAGTCATGTAAGGATGTCTCCTCTTATTGGTTTCTGGAAGCTTGTGGTTTAAGAGTACTTTTTATTTTTGCTTTTTTGGATCACACCCAGCAGCACTCAGGGGTTACTCCTGGCTCTGCACTCAGGCAGGCATGGGGGACCATATGGGATCCCGTGATTCAAACCACTATCTGTCCTGGTCCAGCTGCATGAAAAACAAATGCCCTACCACTGTGCTATCTCCCTGGCCCAGTTTAAGAATACTTATTATTTTTTTTCCAGTTTTTGGGTCACACTCGGCAATGTTCAGGCGTTACTCTTGGCTCTACACTCAGAAATCACTCCTGGCGGGCAACAGGACCATATGGGATGCCGGAATTCGAACCACCGTCCTTCTGCATGCAAGGCAAATGCCTTACTTCCATGCTATCTCTCCATCCCCTGAGAGTACTTTTAACCTTTTAAAAAGGTAAAATGTGGGGCCGGGCGGTGGCGCTGGAGGTAAGGTGCCTGCCTTGCCTGCGCTAGCGTAGGACGGACCGCGGTTCGATCCCCCGGCGTCCCATATGGTCCCCCAAGAAGCCAGGAGCAACTTCTGAGCGCATAGCCAGGAGTAACCCTGAGCGTCACAGGGTGTGGCCCAAAAACCAAAAAAAAATAAAATAAAAAATAAAAAATAAAAAGGTAAAATGTGGGGCCAGAGAGATAGCATGGAGGTAGCGCATTTGCCTTGCATGCAGAAGTTTGGTGGTTCAAATCCCGGCATCCCATCTGGTCCCCCAAGCCTGCCAGGAGCGATTTCTGAGCATAGAGCCAGGAGTAACCCCTGAGTGCTGCCAGGTGTGACCAAAAACCAAAAACCAAAAAAAAAAAAAAAAAAAAAAGGTAAAATGTGTAAGAATCTTTGTGTTTTTTTATATAACAGATTCTTGGGCTTTACTACTAGATTCTGCATTTCTAAAAAGTTGGAAGATGCTGTTACCAGTCAGACCACACTTGGAGATGCACAAGTTTGTTGCTGTTGTTTTTGTTTTGGGGCCACATCCAGCAGTGTTCAGGGGTTACTCCTAGATCTGCGGTTGGAAATTACTCCTGGCAGGCTTGGGGGACCATATGGGATGCTGGGGATCAAACCCAAGACGGCTGCATGGAAGACAAATGCCCTACCCACTGAGGAGCTGCAGTTTTTTTTATATAATTTTTATTTTAATCATTGTAGCTTACATATCATTGACAATAATATTTTACTATTGTCATACCCAATAATTAACATAAAATCAGAGGAATTCTCATCACCGAATTGTCCTCCTTTCACCTCTGTTCCCGTCCTGCCTCCCATATCCTCCCCCTTCATCTCCGGGGCTGCTAGAATGAGTGGTCCCCTCTGTTCCTAGCTTACTACTTAGTGATCTTACACCTGTTTGGTCTTGGTACCTCCCTTATTTCCCCCTCAATTTGGGAGATAAGCTGCACAAGTCTTAACTAGGTAGGCAAGAGAGGTGGCTCAAAGGACTGGAGAGCATTCTTTGTGTGCAGGAGGTCTGGGTTGAATCATTAAAAGTACATGGATTCCCCTTTACCACCAGGAGCAAGTCTCCAGCACCAAGTCAGGAGTAGCACCCACATACCAATATAAGTGTATCCCTCCCAAAATCAAAACAGTTGTCTCCCACAAATAAATCCCAAACCAAAAAAAGGAAAGCCGGGGCCGGCAAGGTGGCGCTAGAGGTAAGGTGTCTGCCTTGCAAGTGCTAGCCAAGGAAGGACCGCAGTGAGATCCCCAGCGTCCCATATGGTTCCCCCAAGCCAGGGGCAATTTCTGAGCCCTTAGCCAGGAGTAACCCCTGAGCATCAAACGGGTGTGGTCTGGAAAAAAAAAAAAAAAAAGCCTAAACCACCACAGGTTAAAAGCTTAAGCAGCTGAATACTACTGGAAATAGTACAGTTTAACTGGAAGTTTTTGTTTATTTTATTTTATTTTATTTATTTTTTCGTTTTCACCTGGCAGCGCTCAGGTGTTACTCCTGGCTCTGCTCAGGTGTTACTCCTGGCTCTACGCTCAGAAATCGCTCCTGGCGGGGCCAGAGAGATAGCATGGAGGTAAGGTGTTTGCCTTGCATGCAGAAGGTCGGTGGTTCGAATCCCGGCATCCCATATGGTCCCCGAGCCTGCCAGGAGCGATTTCTGAGCGTAGAGCCAGGAGTAACCCCTGAGCGCTGCCAGGTGTGACCCCCCCCCAAAAAAAATGAACATAAATTGCTCCTGGCAGGCTCAGGGGACCATATGGGTTGCCAGGATTCGAACCACCATCCTTCAGCATGCAAGGCAAATGCCTTACCTCCATGCTATCTCTCCAGCCCCTGGAAGAAGTTTTTTTTTGTTTTTGTTTGTTTGTTTGTTTTTGGGCCACACCCGGCGGTGCTCAGGGGTTACTCCTGGCTCCAAGCTCAGAAATTGCTCCTGGCAGGCACGGGGGACCATATGGGACGCCGGGATTGGAACCGATGACCTTCTGCATGAAAGGCAAACGCCTTACCTCCATGCTATCTCTCCGGCCCCCGTTCCGTATTTTTTTAAGAATTAAAAATTAAATTAAAAAATAAAGTTTAGGGGCCCGGAGAGATAGCACAGCGGCGTTTGCCTTGCAAGCAGCCGATCCAGGACCAAAGGTGGTTGGTTCGAATCCCGGTGTCCCATATGGTCCCCCGTGCCTGCCAGGAGCTATTTCTGAGCAGACAGCCAGGAGGAACCCCTGAGCACCACCGGGTGTGGCTCAAAAAATAAATAAAGTTTAAAATAAAGAAATAAATATTCGTGTTCATAACGAACTGCCCCACCTAACACTGCCCTGAAAGGCCGGCTCTCCTCAAGAAACTCTCTCAGCAACCAAAACTGGGTTTAGTGACACTGTCCCCTCACGTCTCCGTCGCTCTCCCCGGTATCTGAGGGGAGACAGGACCCCAGGAGTACATGACAAAATCAAAGAGTAGATCGCGGAGAGGAACCAACCACAGGAACCCGGGTGGGGGGGGGGGTCTAAAGAGAAGCCAGACATCCAGCCAGCCCAGGTCTCCTGCCTCCTTCGAGCACACAGCGGAGTCCCGTTGGGAGTCAGGGTTGGAACAACCGGCACTATGGGCCTCGGTGGCTCCCAACAACACTTCCTTTTCTTTTCTCTCTCTCTTTTTTTTTTTTTTGTCTTTGTTTTTGGGCCACACCCGGCTACGCTCAGGGGTTCCTCCTGGCTCTACGCTCAGAAATCGCTCCTGGCAGGCTCAGGGACCCTATGGGATGCCGGGATTCGAACCACTGTCCTGCTGCACGCAAGGCAAACGCCTTACCTCCATGCTATCTCTGCGGCCTCAACACCCCAACAACACTTACTTTTCATCCTCGGACGGTTCCCGGGGTGCGCCGCTGACATCTCCTTCGGGCAGCACTCTGGACTTTTCCGTAGCTCTAGCCCCGGGCCTCTCTCGCCACGCCAAAGCCCCCGACTTCTAGGAACTACTGTCGCACGCGCCGGAAGCTTCGTGGCGCCGCTCGTGACGTCACTACCACGCGCCGCCGGAAGTAGCGCCGGGCCCTAGTCCTGGGTTTATTTCGCCGGCGAGTTTTTCTGTTTGCTCGGCTGTTTTGTAGATTGCACAGGTCACGGGAAGCGGGGGGGGGGGGGGGGGGGGGCGGGGGGAGGGAGCGGTGGCGCAAGCGGTAAGGCGTCTGCCTTGCGAAACGCTAACCTAGGACGGACCGTGGTTCGATCCCCCGGCGTCCCATAGTGTCCCCCAAGCCAGGAGCGATTTCTGAGCGCAGAGCCAGGAGGAACCCCTGATCATCACTGGGTGTGGCCCCAAAATCAAAATTAAAAAGGATGGGGCTACGGACGCGGACGTCGTTTGCGTGTTAGGTTACTCCAGCCTGGTTGGCCTGGACACAATGAGTTTGGGGCGCCCCCAGAGAGTGGATAGGGGGACGGGGCTGGTAATGGTGGGAAGGAACTGTGCAGAGGCCTAGCAGTGTTTTTCTACAGGCCAGCCTCTAGCCACGGTGCTTTGTTAGGGAGTGAAGCAGACAAGCAGATAGAGAAGGGCCCACCGTTAGGCAATAAATTTGGGGGGACTAAATAATTGATTTCCTGGAAGGCACTACTACCCCCGCCCATGGCAGTGAACTTGAAGTCCTACGAGCCCGTCCACCTTGTAGAGAGGGGAACTAAGGCTTGAGGAAAGATGCTCCAGCAGGAACAAAGGCCAGAAATGGACTGTAAGCAGAATATCTTTTCCCCCTAACTCTACCCACCTGAAGACTGTCAGATAAAAGCCAGTCCTAAAAGCCAAGCAAGGCTCCCTTCTACCTTTGGAGAAGTACTAGTGAATGCTCACTCTCTCCCTTTCTTATCCTCTCTCTTGCCGTCCTCCAAGTTGACAGATGATAAATGGGGTTTTTGTTTTGTTTTGCTTTTTTGAATTTTATTTTGGGGCCACACCCAGCGACGTTCAGGGGTTATTTCTGGCAGGCTCCAGAAATCACATGGGATGCCAGAGATGGGAGCCTGGCAAATGCCCTACCCGCTGTGCTATCACTCCGGCCCCTTGAAAACTTGTTTTTACTTCATTGCTCTTCCCCTGAAATTCTTTTCTGTGAGGGAAGGCAACGGGCCCGAAAGACCTGTGTAAGACCTAGGACTGGCTCTCCTTTCCTGCAAAGAGCAATTGCTCACACCAACACGCTCCAAGTCCACGCCCCGCACCACTCCTCCCCCTCCCCTGACCCCCTAAATCTGGTGGCATGATTCAATCCCATACCGGGCAGACCAGATGGATGTGAAGTACTGTTTGACTGCTGCCTAATGGGACTGGCTGGACTTGTTCGTGCCATGCAGGGGTGCACTGCGGTTCTAGATCTCTCAGCTGTTCCCAGGTGTCAGAAATGGAAAGAGAGAAGTAGCAGGTTCGGGTCCCTTCTCAGGCTGCTGCCTCTTACTTTCTTCCCCACTTTATATGTCACCTGGAAAACTCCACCACCATAGGAAATATGGGTTCTAGTTTTGTCTCTGCTGTTCCTTGAGTGTGTGATGTCACATAATGCATTTACTTTTTCTGGCCTTTCCTTGTCCTGTCTGTGAAGCTAGGTTTAATGGTTTCTCAAAGTTCTGGAGACCTGATATTTTCATTTTTGTAATAAAATAGAAGGACAAGGGGCCGGAGAGATGGCAAGGAGTTAAGGCGTTTGCCTTTCATGCAGAAAGTCATCGGTTCGAATCCTGGCATCCCATGTGGTTCCCCCATGCCTGCCAGGAGCAATTTCTGAGCATGAAGCCAAGAGTAACCCCTGAGCACTGCCGAGTGTGACCCAAAAACCACACACAAAAAAAAAAAATAGAAAAAAAAAAGAATTCTCATTAATCTGGGAGAGGGTCCAGTTGGAGCTGTAAGACTCAGGCACAAGTCTAAGCAGTGACAGGGGTCCTGTGTAGACATAGTTTCTTTGAGGCAGGTCTTGTAATGGGTGCTGAGCCCAGTACTGTACTTTTAGTACAGTAGAAAAATTCTAAGGGAACCTGGGGGCATATCTACAGATATTGCTGTGTGTCACGTTGACTTAAGTTTTGGAGCTAACTGTGTTTTCATTTTATCTGAAATTGAAAGGCTCAAATTTGTCAGATAAGCTTGAAGAGTTTATCTCTGCATCTGCATTTCTCAACCACAGCACCTATGGATATTCCAAGTCCTCCTTCCCCCCCACTGAAAATAGCTTGTAGCAGGTGAAAGGAAGGAATAATGCAGAAGACCAGGGGTCCAGGTGATGGTGGTGATGGTGGTGGTGGTGGTGGTGGCGGCGGAGGAGGAGGAGAAGAAGGTGGTGGAGGAGGAGGAACAGAAGAGGACTGTGGTTGGAAAAGGTTCAGACGAAGACACATTTGATCCAGAATATATAGATTCAACCCTTTTGAGCAAGACTTGTATATATGAGCATGTTGGGAAGCTCTATTTTGGAGAAAATGTCTAGGGTTATTAGGTCCTGCACTTCTCAACTACCCAACGCAGCTCTCAATGTCTCAATTGAGATAATGTGGGAATCTCCGGAACTCTGCTTATGCCACTGTATATTAGACACTGAAGTCCTCTTTAAAACACCAAAAAGCCATTTTATTATCTACAGTAAAATATTGCTTAATGCATTTCCATTGTTTTTGGGTCACACCCAACGGTGCTCCAGGGTTACTCCTGGGTGTGCACTCAGAAATTACTCCTGGGGACAGAGAGATAGCACAGTAGTAGGGCGTTTGCCTTGCACATGCCTGACCTGGAACAGACCTGGGTTCGATTCTCAGCATCCCATATGGTCCCCCATGCCTGCCAGGAGCGATTTCTGAGCACAGAGCCAAGAGTAATCCCTGAGTACCACTGGGTGTGGCCCCCCAAAAAACAAAAACCAGAAATTACTCCTGCCAGGCTTGGTGAACCATATGGGATGCTGGGAATTGAATCCAGGTCACTATATGTAGGCAAACACCCTACCTGCTGTGCTATTGCTCCAATTCCAGCATTTACATTTTAGGTGTGTGTTTTGTGCTTGAAGTTTATAATAACAAAATAATGAAAACAGTTTTTTAACAATAGTGGCTTAAGTAATGGGATATGGACTAATTAGTTAATTAAACATTTTAATCAATAAACCACAAAACTTAACGTTCTTTATAATTATCTCTATGATGTCATATTCAGTAAGCGATCCTGGTATCTGCATTTTTTTTTGTTGTTGTTGTTGTTGTTTTTGGTTTTTGGGCCACACTCGGCGGTGCTCAGGGGTTACTCTTGGCTGTCTGCTCAGAAATAGCTCCTGGCAGGCACAGGGGACCATATGGGACACCGGGATTCGAACCAACCACCTTTGGTTCTGGATCGGCTGCTTGCAAGGCAAACACCATTGTGCTATCTCTCCGGGCCCCAAATTATAATTTTTAAATGTGTTGTGCACAAACCCAAATACATGTACAAAAGTGAGTGGGAATACACTAAGGCATTAAACATTTTTATAGTTTTGTAAGTGAACTTATAAAGTCTTTATTGCTGTTTTTGTTTTTGGGCCACACCCATCGAAACTCAGGGGTTACTCCTGGCTAAGCGGCTAAGCGCTCAGAAATCGCTCCTGGCTTGGGGAAACCATATGGGACACCAGGGATCTAACCACAGTCTGTCCTAGACTAGCGCTTGCAAGGCTGACACCTTACCTCTAGCACCACTGCTCTGCCTCCCCCTCCCCCAGTCTTTTTTTAATTAATCAGACTAGTCAAACTTTTTTGTGCTTTAGGTAAATTGTTTTTGGGGGTTCACACCCAGTGATGCTCAGGGGTTCTGGTTCTTCGCTCAGAAGTTGCTCCTGGCAGGATCATATGGTATGCCAGGATTCTAACTGGGGTCTATCCTGTGTTGGGCACATGCAAGGCAAACACCTTACACCTTACTGCTGTGCTATCACTCCATCCCCTAGGTAACCTTGTTAAATATTTATGGTTTTGATGTACAAAGTTACTATATACCTTTTCAAACCACCCTAGTGCCCATACACTGTTCTTAGTCACTTCTCGTCTGCCTCTTTTCAATTCTCTTTCTGTTTCTCTTCTTTCCCCTCTTCCTTCTCATTCATCCTCCAGCCACAGCTTGGTAATGTCAGTTTTATGAGTTTTTTTTTTCATTTTGTCAACTTCATAAATGTATCCAAGAAATAAGACCTTATCTTCCCCCCTCGTTCTTTCTCCTTCCTCTATTGTTTGTGATATCTCGGGGTTGCATATGTGCCTGGTTATGGTGCTAGCATATATTTTTTTAAGTTCTTCAAATGTAATCCTTTAAAATAAAAATTTCCCAATTAATAAAAGGTGGCTTGCTTTAATAGTCTAAGATATTGATTGCTATTTAAACAAGACAGTCTAAAAAGTAAAAATATAAAAGCAATCATAGGGGCCAGAGGAAAAGTACAGCAAAGTAGGGTACTGTCTTGCATGTGGCTGACCCTGGTTTGATCTCCAGCACTACCAAGAGTGATCTTTTAGTGAAGAGCCAGGAATAAGCTCTGAGCATGGTCACATATGGTCTAATTACTCTGCTTTCCCACACTTCCAACCACACACATTTAAGGCACAAAAATAGTTTCCTTGGGGCCGGGCGGTGGCGCTAAAGGTAAGGTGCCTGCCTTGCCTGTGCTAGCCTTGGACGGACCGCGGTTCGATCCCCCGGTGTCCCATATGGTCCCCCAAGCCAGGAGCAACTTCTGAGCACATAGCCAGGAGTAACCCCTGAGCATTACTGGGTGTGGCCCAAAAACCAAAAAAAAAAAAAAAATAGTTTCCTTTACAAAAGCTGTAAAAAGGTCATTTGTTCTACAATATGAGAAAACTTTCAAAAGAGAGGCAAAGAGATAGTTTAGCAGGTACTTGCTGATCTGTTTGATCTCAGCATCACTGATGGTCCTTGAGCACTTAAGCACCAGAAGTGATTCCTGCGCACAGAGATAAGAGAAATGAGACTGCCTGGTGTGACCCCCAAACCAAATATATATATATATATATATATATATATATATATATATATATATATATACCCAAACTTTCAGAAGTATATATATATATATATATATATATATATATATTCTTTTTTTTTTGGTTTTTGGGCCACACCCGTTTGACGCTCAGGGCTATGTGCTCAGAAATCGCCCCTGGCTTGGGGGACCATATGGGACACCGGGGGATCGAACCTTGGTCCGTCCTACGCTAGCGCTTGCAAGGCAGACACCTTACCTCTAGCGCCACCTTCCCGGCCCCCAGAAGTATATTTTCATCCCCTCATATATACTTAAGTCCCTCTCCCCAGTCACAGTTGGTACAAAACAAGAATTTGTTAAGCCCTTTATAAATTTTGGTGCCATACCCAATGATGCTCAGAGCTTACTCATGGCTCTGAGCTCACATATTATTTTTGGCACAGCTCAGGAGACTATATAGGCTATTAGAAATAGAACCTGGGCCAGCTGTGTTCCAGGAAATACCTTACCCACTATAATTTCTCTCTGGCCTCCCAAATGGGGATTTTTTTTTAAAATGTTGCTGCCCTCATTTTTAGAAACTGTTTATTTGCAATGCTGCTATATATTCTATATAAAGGTTTAGTCAGGGAAGTAAAAACAGCAACTTTCCTGGGAAAATAGCATTTTTCTTATGCAGCAAAATTCATAGGTAGAAAAATGTATGAGATATTTTTGGATAACAAGGTTTCCAGAATAATAGATATTTGAGTTAATAATACAGTGATAAAATTGAAATATCAGGGGCTGGAACAGATACAGCAGGTAGGGTGCTTGCCTTGCATGCGGCTAACCCAAGTTTGATCTTTGGTACCACATAGTGCTCTCAATTTCTGCAGGACTCATCTGAGTACACAGCCTGGAGTAAACCCTGAGCACCGCTGGGTATGGCTCAGAAACAAAAATACAAAAAATGAAAATCCAGTTAATAATAGG
Organism: Suncus etruscus; assembly: GCF_024139225.1. Lineage (NCBI taxonomy): Eukaryota > Metazoa > Chordata > Mammalia > Eulipotyphla > Soricidae > Suncus > Suncus etruscus. The sequence goes on along the minus strand of NC_064861.1, from coordinate 75,623,773 downwards.
TTAGTAGGGCCAGAAAGATAGCACAGCAGTAAGGCATTTGCACTGTACACAGCCGATCCAGGACAGACAGTGGTTCGAATCCCAGCATCCCATATGGTCCCCCCGCCTGCCAGGAGTGATTTCTGAGCACAGATCCAGGTGTAAACCGAGTGCTGGCGGGTGTGACCCCCCAAAAAATAGTAGTTTAGTCATTATGATTCATCCTTTTCAGTAGCCCTTAATCCATGGCTCAGAGATTCATGGAAGCTCTAAAATTGCTGGTAACTAACTCCAGCAGGACCGAACAATACTAATTAACTTACCACGATGAATGTCCTGTATTGTAGGAAGAAAAGCCTAGTGGTCCAGGGAATGTGGCAACTGATTCAGTGAGCTCATCAGGACATTCCAGAAGGCTGATGCCCAGAGACTGCCAGCATTGTTGACTAGAACTGAAACCTTGTCAGTCTGTGTATACTCTTTCAGCAATCAGATAAACATTCTGATTGTTTTTTCTTACATATCACAGCTATAGATGAAGATCTGCAAGTTGCACAGGGACAGATTTTATCTTCACCTAACTGACCTAGATTCTCTTAAATGTCCATGGCCAGGTCTCCAGCCTTCGTTGCACCTCCCCTTTTGGCTCATGCCCTCTGTCTTGACCTTCATTTGCTAGGCCCTACAGTTAGCAGTACACTACCTACCCTACCTTGGCCATTTGGTCCTCATTCCTAAAATGTACTAAATATTTTAATTTTTATCTCACTGAGTCATATTCTTTAGTTGTGCTCACACATGTGCTCACTAAGAGTCAATTCCTGATTTTTGGTTTTTGGGTCACACCCGGCAGCACTCAGGGGCTACTCCTGGCTCTGCACTCAGAAATCACCCCCAGCAGACTTGGGGGACCATGTGGGATGCCAGGATTCGAACCACTGACCTTCTCCATGCAAGGCAAACGCCTTACCGCTGTGCCATCTCGCCAGCCCCAAGTTTTTGCACATTTTTAATTACAGTGCTTTCAAGGGGTATTTGGTGTCCACAGACACCTTGTTTGCAGAGCCTAGAAATTGCTTGCAGTGTTGAGGATCTCTACCAGGAGAGTTTCCACGCTCAAGTTGCATGTGGTGACACCAGGTGTTGGACTATATAAGTCACTGAGCTATCTTCAAGATCTCATGATTTCCTCAGTTTCTTTTTTATTGCTATAACAACAGTATGGGGCTGGAGTGATAAGACAGCAGGTAGGGCATTTGCCTTGCATACGGCCGACCAGGGTTTGATCCCCAGCATCCCATATGGTCCCTTGAGCCTACCAGGAGTGATTTCTTTTTGGGCGGGCACACCCAGTGGTGCCTCAGGGGTTGCTCCTGTCTGCATTGCTCCTGACAGGCTCAGGGGACCATATGGGATGCTGGTAATCTAGCCCATATTGGACACTGGAGGATCAAACTGCGGTCTGTCCTAGGCTAGCACCAGCAAGGCAGATGCCTTATGACTCCGTGCCACCGCTCCAGCCCCAAGTGATCCAATTTTTTAGGGCTAAAGGTGTCAGAAAATTGTGTTTCACAGCACAAGCGCAGGCTCATCTATTAAAAATCATATCAGTTTGCAGAAATTCTAACTGACTGCTTTTATGAGAAAACAGGATTTTTATGAAAAAGCCCTTTCCCACTGGTTTCAATGTGATCATAGGTGTTTTAAATATGCTATCCACAGGGCCGGAGAGATAGCATGGAGGTAAGGCATTTGCTTTACATACAGAAGGCGGTGGTTAGAATCCTGACATCCCATATGGTCCCCCGAGCCTGCCAGTAGCAATTTCTGAGCATAAAGCCAGGAGTAACCCCTGAGCGCTGCTGGGTGTGACCCAAAAACTAATATATATATATATATATATATATGCCATCCATTTAGGGCAAAAAGGTGATAGAAATTGTGTTTCATAGCACACATGCAATTTTGCCTATTACACGTTTACTAGTTAGTGGAAATTCTAGCTCTTTCTAGGATAAACATAGTTTATATGAAAGTACTACAAGCCTACTTCAGGGAAAAAGGTGAGAGAACCAGTGTTTCACAGAATAGTGGAGTTTCTAGTACTACATATTATACCAGTTTAATGAAGTTCTATCTGTCTGTTTTAAGGAGAAAATGAGGTTTGTATGAAAGTACCCTTCCCTATTGGTTTCAATGTCAACATAGGCGCTATAAACATGCAGTCCTACCATGAAAGCAAAAGATGATAGAAAATTGCATTTCACAGCGCAAGTAACAGTCCCAGGTACTACAGATTATACCATATTAAGGAAGTTGTATCTGACTCTTGCTAGGAGAAAAACGAGGTGTTTTTTTGTTTGTTTGTTTTGGGGTTTTTTTGTCTTTGTTTTTGTGTCACACCCGGCAATGCTCAGGGGTTACTCCTGGCTTCATGCTCAGAAATCGCTCTTGGCAGGTTCAGGGGACCATATGGGACGCCGGGATTTGAACTGATGACCTTCTGCATGAAAGGCAAACGCCTTACCGTCCATGCTATCTCTCCGGCCCCGAAAACAAGGTTTAATGAACGTGCCCCTTCCCCTTGATTTCAATAGGATGAATACATGCTACTAACAAGTGATCTGAATTATAAGGCAAAATGTGACAAAACAGTCAGTTTAATAGTACAAGTACCGTTTCAGGAACTACACAGTAAACCAGTTTTAGGAAGTACTAGCTATTCCTGGGGTAAAAATGAGGTCAGTATGAAAGTGCCCTTTCCTTTTAGTTTTTTTTTTTTCCTTTTGGTTTTAATGGCAATATTGGTACTATAAACAAGTGATCATAGTTCAGGGGAATGGGTAATAGAGCAGACATTTTACAGCAACTGTGCGGTTTTGTGTACTACAGTCTGAGGAAGTTCTAGATGACTATTTCTAAAAGAAAACAGGTTTGTATGAAAGCTTTGCTTCCCATTGGTTTTAATGACACCATATGTGCTATAAACAAGCGAGCCTATTTAGAGGGAAAGGTGATAGAGTGTTTCACAGCACAAGTACAATTTCACTTCCAACACATTATACCAGTTAGAGACATTCTAGTTGACTTTCTCTTGGCAAAAACGAAGTTTGTATGAAAGTGCCATTGGTATCAATAGCAACATAGGGGGAAATATGATAAAAATGTTTCACAGATTATGTAAAGTTTCGATACACACTGTACCAGTTTGAGGAAGTTATAGCCAACTGTTTCTAGGAGTAAACGAGGTTTGTATGAAAGTGCCCTTTCCCATTGGTTTCAATGGTAACATAGGTCCTATAAACAAGTAATCCTACTTGCAGGACAAAATGTGACAGAAAATAATGTTTCACAACACAAGTTCTGTTTCAGTTACTACACATTATGCCAGTTTGAAGAAGTTCTGTTTCTCGGAGAAAATAAGGTTGTATGAAAGTTTTGTTTCTCTTTTTAAATGGCAACATAGGTGCTATTAAAAAATCCTACTTTTAGGCAAGAGGTGATAGAATATTGTGTTTCAATAATGACTCAAAAAGAGAGAATAGAGGGGCCGGTGAGGTGGCGCAGGAAGGACCCGGTTCGATCTCCCGGCTCCCATATGGTCCCCCCAAGCCAGGGGCAATTTCTGAGCACTTAGCCAGGAGTAACCCCTGAGCATCAAACGGGTGTGGCTGAAAAAAACAGAGAGAGAGAGAGAGAGAGAGAGAATGGAGAGAAAGAAGAAAGAGAACAAAGAGTCTACCCCATTTTAAATAGTGTGAAAACCATCAATTACATAGGGATCATCCTAACAAAAGAGTTGATACATCTATACTAAGAAAACTTTAAAATACTTTTTTTTTTTTTTGGTTTTGGGCCTCACCCGGCGGTGCTCAGGGGTTATTCCTGGCTGTCTGCTCAGAAATAGCTCCTGGCAGGCACGGGGGACCATATGGGACACGGGGATTCGTACCAGCTACTTTAGGTCCTGGATCTTCTGCTTGCAAGGCAAATGCCGCTGTGCTATCTCTCCGGGCCCTTAAAACACTTTTTACAAAGTTGAAGACCAGGGGCCGGTGAGGTGGCGCTAGAGGTAAGGTGTCTGCCTTGCAAGCGCTAGCCAAGGAAGGACCGCGGTTCGGTCCCCTGACATCCCACCATATGGTCCCCCCAAGCCAGGGGCAATTCCTGAGCCCTTAGCCAGGAGTAACCCCTGAACATCAAATGGGTGTGGTCCCCGCCCAAAAACAAAAAACAAAAAAAAAAGTTGAAGACCCAGGGAAATGAAAAAGTTTTTTCATGTTCATGAAAGGAAGAATCAATATCAAAATGATCATCTTACCTAAACTACTATATAGATTCAACAAATCCCTATCCAAAGTCAAACAGCATTCTTCAAGGCCATAGGACAATCAAAGATAAAGTTTGTGTGAAATCATAAAACATCTAAGATAGTCAAATCCATATAGAAAAACAAGAAACCTGGAGGCATCTCATTACCTAATTTGAAATTCTACTACAAAGACAGTTATCAAAACAGCATGGAATTGAAACAAAGATAGACTTTCAGACCAATGGGTCAGAATAGAAAATCAGTGACGAACCCTAAGTATATGGTCAATATTTCACAAAGGAGCCAAAACATAAAATGGAATAAAGACAGTCTCTTCAATAAATGGTGTTGGAACTGGATAACCATGTTTAAGAAGTTAAAGGTCTATCCTTAGCACACCTTACACAAGTCAATTCAAAGTAAATCAAAGGCCTTGATGTTAGACCTGCATCCATAAATTTCACTGAGTAAAACATAGGCAGAACACTCTAAGACTTAGACCTCAAAGGAGTCTTTAATGATAGGATGTTAATAGCAAAGGCTATAGAATGAAATCTGAATAAACAAGACTACATGAAACAAGAAAGGTTTTCTATGGCAAAAGAAACATGGGCTAAAGCAAAAAGACAACTAGATGAGGGAGAGAAAATATTTACACTTATCAATTAGATAAAGGGTTGATATCTAGTATATACAAAAACCCCACAAAGGCTAATATCACTAAACTTAAATCTCAGGCGGCTGGAACAATAGCACAGAGGTTACTCCTGGCTCTATGCTCAGAAATCGCTCCTGGCAGGCCTGGGGGACCACATGGGATGCCGGGATTAGAACTACCGACCTTCTGCAAACTAAGCAAACACCTTAACTCCATGCTATGTCTCCGGCCCCATCTCTCCACACTTCTTTTTTTATTTAAACAAATTTATTACATACATGATTGTGTTTGGATTTCAGTCATGTAAAGAACACCACCCATCACCAATGTCCCAAATCTCCCTCCTCCCCACCTGTACTCTAGACAGGCTTTCTATTTCCCTCATACATTTTCATTATTAGGATAGTTTGAAACTTAGTTATTTCTCTAACTAAACTCATCCCTGTTCCAGCTCTTTCTCTGTCTGAAAGTTATTATTGCAAGAACGTCTTTCATTTTTCTTAAAACCCATAGATGAGTGAGACCATTCTGCGTCTTTCTCTCTCTCTTTGACTTATTTCACTCAGCATAATAGATTCCATGTACATCCATGTATAGGAAAATTTCATGACTTCATCTCTCCTGACAGCTGCATAATATTCCATTGTGTATATGTACCACAGTTTCTTTAGCCATTCATCTGTTGAAGGGTATCTTGGCTGTTTCCAGAGTCTTGCTATGGTAAATAGTGCTGCAATGAATATAGGTGTAAGGAAGGGATTTTTGTGTTGTATTTTTGTGTTCAAGGAGCAAGAAATCCTAAATGAGCAAAGAAAGCCTCTCCACACTTCTTAAGTACCTCATCAAGGGTGAAGCAGACAGGCAGGGAAGGAAGCCCCAGGGCAATAAAATCTTAACATGCTCTAAAACTCAGAGATGGGATTGTAGACCAGACCTTTACCTGGAGCCAAGCAGGTCCAGAGACGGCTGGATCCTCCCCTCCCAGAGAAGCTCCAGGAAAGGCCAGGAGAGGAATAACAAAGACCATCCACTACCCCTGCCAATGGCAACCATCCTAGCAACAGGACTCTTACCCAAGTAGAAAGCCCCAAGGGGGCATGTTGGTCTAGAGTTTTTGTTTGGTAGGTTTTTGTTTTTGTTTTTAGCCACATTCTGCGGTATTCAGGGCTTACTCGTGGCTCTGCACTCAGGGATCTGTCATAGAGAGCTCGGAAACTGGACCTTATACGCCCTTGTGCAATGCCAGCGCCTCTCGCTGTCCAGGCCTGACTTTCCTGTATATCCAGGAGCTTCCCTGGAACCGGGTTGGAGAGAGCTAACGGGGCAGATTCCCCATCTCTGCGCTGCCTCCACTTCCCTTCAAGTCACAGGAGCCAGCCAGGACGCCATCGCAAGTGTGGTCGGTTCTTTTCTGCCCTTTTAAAACTCCCTGCAAGAGTTTGTTCCAGCCCGAGATTTTCTTCCACACCCGCTTCCCCCTTCACTCTCCCATCTTGTTTTTTTCGTAGCGGGGGGCACCGAACCCGGTCATCTAAATGCCAGGCAAGAGCCTTCGGGCTCCCCTATCAGCCTCGGGGCCTCCTACTCGCCTCTTTCTAGTAACTTCTGCCCAATAACGACCCTGCTCGACTCCACAGAAACAAAGGCAACATCAGAGTCCGCGAGATGGGTTTGTCCCGCGTGCAGGAGGCCGCCAACCCCGAACCTAACGGCGGGGGAGACTGGAGCTCCGGAAGAGCTGGAAGCCCCTGGAGAGCCAGGGAGAAAATCAGCCTCCAGACCCCTCTGCGCCCGCTCTCAAGTCCTGAGGACCAGTGTGGGCGGCTTTTGGGAACTGCACCTGGAGGACCAAAGAATAAAAAGCCTTTGTTCCAAGACGTCACTGCGATTTCAGGCTGGAGTCTAGAAGAGCTAGCCAGGCTCCAGCTCCGCACCAGCCACTTCTGGCCTGGAAGGTTAATTTTTTTCTTTTTTTGGGCCACACCGGTGACGCTCAGGGGTTCCTCCCTATGGGACGCCAGGGGAATCGAACCGAAGTCTGTCCTAGGTTAGCGCATGCAAGGCAAACGCCTTACCGCTTGTGCCACCGCTCCGGCCCCTTTTTGCTTTTTCTTGATTTGGATCAGGCAATCCAAACCGCTGCGGTTCTCCAGGTCGTGGAGAGATGGAGAGCCGGGGGCTGATCAGATGACATGTGCAGTTTAATAATTTTTCTCTTTTCATTTATTTATTTTGAGCGGGGGTGGGGTGGGGTGGGGCATAACCAGGGAGACTCAAGAGATTACTCCTGGCTCTGTGTTCAAGAATTCCTCCTAGGAATGTTAGACGGACTTTATGGGATGTAGGGGATCCAATCCATGTCGGCAAATAATGTAAGGCAAATAAATATCCTATCCACTATGAGCTCCAGCCACAAAAGTAGGAGATTTTAAAATAGAAATTGCAAACTCCAGGGGCTGGAGCAGTGACAGCTGGTAGGGAGTGCATTTGATTGCATGTGGCTAACTAGGTTCGCTCCCAGGCATCTCAGAAGGTTCCCTGAGCCTGCCAGGAACGATTTCTGAGTGCAGAACCAGGAATAACTTTTGATCACCGCTGGGTGTGGCCCCCAAAACAAATTGCATACTGCACAATAGTACAAGAACGAGCATTTGCCTTGCAATGTACAAATTAGTTGAATGAGGCATCATAGGTGAAATGAATACATATTGTGTTTAGGTTCTAAATATGAAAATTTCAGAAAAGGTTGGGATGTTCATGTTGAGATGTTTGGCAAATATCTACATTAGCTTTGGTCTGGATTCTAGTCAACAATTTAAACATGCAAACAAAAATGATTTCTGTGGCCCAGTGAAAAAGTACTGTAGGAAGGGTATTTACCTAGCAAATGTAGAACCCAGGTTCATTTTCAGAAGCCCATAAAGTCCCTTGGGCCCATGGAGAGTGATTCCTGAGTATGAGACCAGGAATAACCCATGAGCATCACCACTGATGTGGGGTCTTTATAAAAAAACCCTGCATGGGGATCTCAAAAATCAGGCAAGCAGGGCCGGAGAGATAGCATGGAGGCAAGGTGTTTGCCTTTTATGCAGAAGGATGGTGGTTCGAATCCCGGCATCCCATATGGTCCCCGGAGCCTGCCAGGAGCGATTTCTGATCATAGAACCAGGAGTAACCCCTGAGCACTGCTGGGTGTGACCCAAAAATAAAAAAAAAATAATAATAATGAGGCAAGCATGCATACAGATAGGACAAGTGGAATTGAGTTGCACCTGACAAGGTCTCCCCAACATGGGCCTGTAAAGACAGGCTGAGAGCACAAACAGGGGTCGAAAACTCAGAATATCAGGATCTGTTCTAAATCATCTCCAGAGGGATGATTCATGGATTGGAGTTAGGGAAGGGGACAGCAACCCCATGTATGAATGTCTGTTCCTAAAGAAAGCGCCAAACCAGGCAATAATAGATGGACAGAATTTTTGCTGTTCATGTGCACATTGGTTATCACACAGATGAGACCAGGTTTAAATGAGAGTCTAATTGAGGGGGATCAGATAATACAGCAGGCATAGCAATAGGACAGCACTGGTCTTACACATGCTGATACGCTTTTGATTGCTGAGTTGTTTTGGGGGGTAGCCCCAAAACAAACAAACCAAAGTAAGTCAAGTTAGAAAGACAATGCAATGTACTGGAGAACATGCTTTATATACAGGAGCCTCAGGAAGCTCACACTACCCCCCATGATGCCCTGGGGTGACCCCATGCTCTGATGCCATGTGGCCTTGTTAAATCATGTAAAGAACTGAGTCTTGGGCCCGGAGAGATAGCACAGCGGCGTTTGCCTTGCAATCAGCCGATCCAGGACCAAAGGTCGTTGGTTCAAATCCCGGTGTCCCATATGGTACCCCGTGCCTGCCAGGAGCTATTTCTGAGCAGACAGCCAGGAGTAACCGCTGAGCACCTCCTGGTGTGGCCCAAAAACCAAAAAAAAAAAAAAAAAAAAAAAAAAAATCAGAAATGGTAAAATTGTCCAGGACCAGATGAATTCACTAGTGAATTCTTTCAAACCTTTAAAGACCTAGGGGCCGGAGAGATAGCACAGCGGCGGTTTGTCTTGCAACCAGCCGATCCAGGACCTAAGATGGTTGGTTCGAATCCCAGTGTCCCATATGGTCCCCGTGTCTGCCAGGAGCTATTTCTGAGCAGATAGCCAGGAGTAACCTCTGATCACAGCTGGGTGTGGCCCAAAAACCAAAAAAAAAAAAGAGAGAGCCTAATGCCAATCTTTTTCAGGATCCTTCAGGAAATTGAAGAAACAAAAACACTCCCAAATTTATTTGGGTGAAGCAAAACATCACCCTGATACCCAAAATAGAGACACCATCAACACTGTTAATGAGAGACCAATATCCTTTTTTTTCCTTTTGATTTTTGGGTGTGACCCAAAAAACCCCTCCCAAAAAGAGAATAAAAAATCAAGATCAAGGTTTTACCGTATAACATAATTTACTCTCCAAAGGTTACAAATATTAGAATCTATGTCAATAATCACAGTAAGTAGATAAAACAATGTAAAATATTGACTGGGCTAGAGAGCTAGCCAAATGAGCGAATTGCAGTTTGCATGCAAGAGACCACATGGTCCCAAGCACCACTGGAAGTGACACACTCCTCCCAGTAGGCCCTGAGCACTGCCAAATGTGTCCCAAAAAGACAAAAATAAGGGGTGGAGAGTAGACTTTAAGGATAATTTTTATCTCCAAAATTTTCAAGTCTGGAGCTACTCAAAAATGAATCGTGGGGCCCGGAGAGATAGCACAGCGATGTTTGCCTTGCAAGCAGCTGATCCAGGAACAAAGGTGGTTGGTTCGAATCCCGGTGTCCCATATGGTCCCCGTGCCTGCCAGGAGCTATTTCTGAGCAGACAGCCTGAGCAACAAAAAAAAAGGAGTCGTGACCTTTCTGGTGTGGTGACCTGGCCCTTGGGAGTCACCGTAGGAGCTGGCGTGTACCCCTCTCCCCGCATCGTTGCACCCAATAAAGACCCATTGTTGGTACCATCAAAAAAATAAAAATGGGGGAGGGGGAAAATAAAAATAAAAATGAATCATGAGGGGGCTGGAGCAGTGGTGCAAGTGATAGGGCATTTGCCTTGCATGTGCTAACCTGGGATAGTCTGCGGTTCCATCTCCCGGCATCCCATATTGTCCCCCAAGCCAGGAGCAATTTCTGAGCGCAGAGCCAGGAGTAACCCCTGAGTGTCACCAGGGTGCCCCCCCAAAATCATGAAAAGCAAGGAAAATTTTATTCCAAATAGGTAGGCTCTATGGCAAAATTCCATTTCTAATCTGCACTGCTGTATAAATGGAAACTTTATTTAGGAACAATTAATTTGTGCTCAAAAATAGATCCAATCCAATGTAATGCCAATTTTTACATTTATTATAAACCAAATTTTAATAACTTTTCATCATCATAAAATGGGAACAATCCTACAGCTAGTACTAAGTAATGAGCTGTGAAATTCTAAGTATTGATTTGAAAATACAACTCAGTTGAAAAGAAATTTAAACTTTATCTGAAAGCATCAGTAAGCTGGAATTCTTCAGTCATCGTCTACTGTGGGTTTGATTGTCACCCCTCTTCTTATTTGTCCCCAACCAATTAAACGCCAGTGCTTCTCAACTCTTCGGCTCAGTGCAATCTTTTCTCCTACTTCCGTGCACACAGGATTAGTCAGAACAATTTTTCCCAAATCAGCTTTCACTGCACTAACTCTTCCTCCTGTTGACAAGGATCCTATGTTCACCATAAGAACTTCATTCTTCGACAGCTTTTGCACCTTTGCTGCTTTCTTGTCTCCTTCAGTGCGGACACCTAGAAGCCGTCTAAGTAGGAAATAGGAAATTTCCAGTTCTGTGAAGATCTCAGGTAAAGCTTCAATGGCACCAAGTACCTGCCCCACCATTCTGTCAGCTCGGCACAAAGTGGGGTCGATTTTTGTGCCCACTCCGATCAGACCGCCTGGAGCAGCATACTGAAGATCATTATGCTCTGCAAAAAGTGATACGATTTTGGAAAAAATTGGCTTACACATGAGTTTCCCTTCACTATCTTTAGAAACAATCCCAGGTCTGACTTCTATTTCTTGGCCCACCTTTAATACTCCTTTGAGAATACTACCACCAGCAACACCCCCTTTAAGGTCATCAACTTCACAGCCAGGTTTGTTGACATCAAAGGATCTAATAACAATAAGTCGGGGCTCTGAGGTGAAGTCTCTTGGAGGTACCGGAATCTTCTTCACAATGTACTCACAGACAACTTCAATATTGTATTTTAACTGAGCAGAAATTGGAATAATAGGGGCTCCTTCAGCTACTGTGCCTTGAACAAATGCAAGAATCTGTTCGTACTGTTCCTTAGCTTGGCTTTCTTTGACCAAATCAATTTTATTTTGTAGAATCAAAATATGCTTCAGTTTCATGATTTCTATGGCAGCCAGGTGTTCAGATGTTTGAGGCTGGGGGCAAGATTCATTGCCAGCTATCAGTAGAAGAGCTGCATCCATCACTGCTGCACCATTAAGCATAGTTGCCATCAAAATATCGTGACCAGGACAGTCAACAAAGGAAACATGTCTGACTAATTTGAAGTTCCCTTTAGTTCCTGGAATGTCTGTTGGAAATTCATCAGGTGTACTACTTCCACAGGATCTATAGCATTCTGGACGAGGACAGCTTGGGTCATCAAGTTTATAAATCTTAGCATTAGCATATCCAAGTTTGATGGTAATATTTCTTTCAAGTTCATTTTTGAATCTGACAGTGTGAACTCCAGAAATAGCTTTTACAACTGTGGATTTCCCATGGGCTACATGACCGATGGTACCTATATTAATTGTAGCTTGTCTACTGATAACTTCATGTGAAAGTGGTGTCAGCTTAGTAACATCCAACGTGGAGAGATCCTGGCGAGAAAGATGTGGCTGCCCCAAAGTCACGCCGCCCTCTTCCCCTGCCATCTTGCCCAGCGAGACCAATATCCTCGGATGAACACAGATCCAAAGATGCTCAAAAGAATCCTAACAAATAAAGCACAACAATTCATGTAAAAGATCATACAACCATGGCCGAGTAGTATTCATCCTGGGGATGCAAGAATGGTTTAACTTATGCAAGTCAATCATCAGAGTATACCATACCATATCAATAAAAGAAGGAAAATCATATGAACATATAAAGATAAAGCATCTTTTACGATACAACAATTAATCATGATAAAACACTTTCAACAAAATGGGAATTAAAAGGACTATCCTCAGTATAGTCAAAGTCATTTACCACAGATCTTTGGCAAACATGCTCAAGGTTGGGGGGGGCCCTCTAAGATCAGGCAAGAGACAAGGTTGACCATTTTCACCTCTGGTGGGCTGAGTTCCAAGCATTCATAAACTTTTAGGGGAACTCAGCGCACCAGATGTATCTTCACATTTTCCTGGTGGGGAGAACTGAAATTACCCCCTCGGGGTTCCTCAAAAGACCCACTGTGGATGCCTTTTTCCCCTGCGTGGATGGTTGAGGAATTTCCGAAGAGATGCTTGGCATTACATTTTCGGTCATTATTTGGCTTCTCTCCTTTGTAAATCTCAGGCAAAATTGTGGCCTCTATCAAATAATTTGGCTCAGAAATTCCAGCACCAAAGATTACTAAGAGAACCCCTTTTCTGGATATATTTAGCCTGAAAAGCAAAGAATGCTGTTTCTCTTTTTCAAATATGTCCTTACAGCTGCAGTTTCTGGTAATCAAGAGCGAAGCTAGAGAGCAGACCCCTGGGCTATTGGCTTCTTCCTTTACTAGACCTATAGAACAATAGAGTCCAGCCTAGTGGAGATCAAGTTCCTAGATATTTCCTACTTCCTCCTATTCCTGATTTTGCATTTGAAGTAAGCTTGCAAAGTGTTGCCTTTGTGATTATAATTATTCTTCACTTATGGCTAATTTTACCCCTATAAATCTCCCTGCTCAAAAAAAAAAAAAAATTAAACTTGCCCCATTCCTGCCAGAAAAACGTGTTGACTCCACATACTGTGTGGTTTCATTATTTTATATTTCATATTTTGCCGTTCGTGCAACCCATTCTCCCTAAAGTGGATTCACTGAAATCTCACTGATGGCTGTAGGACAGAAGCTGCCTATAGCATTCACCATTTCTATTCAATATGTTACTGCAACTACTTGCCATTTCAATTAGTCAATACAAATTTATCAAGGACTTCCAGATAGGCAGGATAAAGTCAATCCCTCGGTACTTATGATATTTGATACTATGTGAAGATACTCCTAAAGACTCTACAGAAAAGCGTTCAGAAACAATCCATTTTTACAGTCAAATAGCAGGCTAAAAAATTTACTTGCCTTAAAAATACATGAGTTCCCTACATACAAATGAGAGAGGGGAAAGAGATATTAAAAACACAATCACAATCAAAATTATGTCTTGTAAATCAAGGATCTTGGAATCAATGAACTGAAGAGGTGAAAGACAGGGCCGGCGAGGTGGCACTAGAGGTAAGGTGTCTGCCTTGCAAGCGCTAGCCAAGGAAGGACCTCGGTTCGTCCCAGTGTCCCATATGGTCCTGCCAAGCCAGGGGCGATTTCTGAGCGTGTAGCCAGGAGTAACCCCTGAGCATCAAATGGGTGTGGCCCAAAAAATAAAAACAAAAAAAAGAGGTGAAAGATCCATACAAAAAAACTTACAAAACATTACTTCAGCAAATAAAAATAGGACATGAGGAAATGGAAGTACAGCCCTTGTTGTGTTTGGGTAAATTGCGTAGATTAACATCATTAAAATGGGATGGGAGGGGGCTGGAGAGGTGGCGCTAGAGGTAAGGTGTCTGCCTTGCAAGCGCTAGCCAAGGAAGGTCCACGATTCGATCCCCTGCGTCCCATATGGTCCCCCCAAACCAGGGGCAATTTCTGAGCGCTTAGCCAGGAGTAACCCCTGAGCATCAAACGAGTGTGGCCCCCCCCCAAAAAAAAAAAATGGGGATAGGAGACATAGCACAGCTGTAGGGTATTTGCCTTGCACACAACTGATCCAGTACATATGGTCCCCAGAGGTTGCCAGGAGCGATTTCTAAGTGCAAAGCCAAGAGTAATTCCTGAGTTCCACTGGGTGTGACTCAAAAAACAAACAAAAAAGTCATTAAAATGGCAATACTTGCCAAAGCATTATACAGACTCAATGCAGTTCCTAGACCCAGGATGTTTTTCAAAGAAATCCTCAAACGTTTCTGAAATTCAGATGAAACAATAAACCGCCGTGAATAGAGAAAGCAATTCTTGGGAAAGAATATATGAGAGGCATCACTTTCCTCAACTTCATATTGTATTACAAAGAGGTAATAAATAAAATACTCTGGTATTGGCATAAAGACAGACTCAGATCTGTGGAATAGAATTGAATAACATGAGATAGACACTCAGCTATTTGAGAGAAGATAATCTTTGATACAGGAACAAAACTAGGAAGTGGAGAAAGGAGAGTCTCTTTAACAATGGCTTTGGGAAAACTGGTCAGCCTCATGCAAGTATATAAACTCAGAGCTCTTTTTTTTTTTTTTAATCTTTCTAACATTATGCATAGAAGTCAATTCTGTATGGAAAAACCTTAAAGACCTTGACATCTGATCTGAAACCAGAGGTATATAGAAAAATAAACATAGGAAGAACTCAGGATTTCTGCCATGAAACATCATTCCTGCCTTGCCTGGATATTTACTGATTTTTAGTTTTTGGCACCATACCCATAAGGAAATAGTCCTGTAACACACTCGGTGTCCCTCCTGCGAGGATCAGGTCAACATATGGGGTTTGCAGATTCAATCTGTGGCAGCCCTCTGCAAGACAAGCCCCTTCTTACCAGAATTCCAATGCCCTCCACCTACAGGAAACCCAGCAGGGAAGACTCTGAGGTGTTTCTTTAACCCTATTTTAATAAACAGGAAGGGTAAAGAGGCCAGGGGCTTTAGGACAAAGCCCTAGAATTGGAGAGGGAAAAAGGAGGGGAGAGAGAGCTGGGTTTGTGATCAAGGAAAGGTCAGAATGAGGGCCAGGAACAAGAAAGAGCTAGGAAAAAGGATAAACCAGCTAAGAAAATACAACTAAATCCAATAGGTTTGCAGATTCAATCTGTGGCAGCCCTCTGCAAGACAAGCCCCTTCTTACCTGAGTTCCAAAGCCCTCCACCTACAGGAAGCCCAGCAGGGAAGACTCTAGTGAGGTGTTTCTTTAACCCTATTTTAATAAACAGGAAGGGTAAAGAGGCCAGGGGCTTTAGGACAAAGCCCTAGAATTGGAGAGGGAAAAAGGAGAGAGAGCTGGGTTTGTGATCAAGGAAAGGTCAGAATGAGGGCCAGGAACTAAAAGAGCTAAGAAAAAGGATAAACCAGCCAAGAAAATACAACTAAATCCAATAGAAACCAGAGAGCAAGCCCTAGCCAGGAGTAGAAACTGTTTGCCAGTAGTTTGCGCCGCCAATTCCCCCCTTCGCAACTCCCCTCCTCCCCACCAGCCCCACTCGGGCAAAGCCAAACTGCCATCCGACGACAGTTGGTTCAAGTCTGTCTTAAAGGGATAGCTCCGGGTTAAATGGGCTCTGTGATTCCATTTTGAGTTGGTTGTTTCCCAAACTAGGAAGGACTCAGAGATCACTCCAGGTTCATCTCGGCGGAATTATCCACTCTCAAGGCCAATGCCTTCCCTATTGTACAATTCTAGGCACTTGGGAGTATGCAATTTCGTTATTGGGCCACACCCATCGGTGATCAGCAGTTACAACTGACTCTGCGTTCAGAGATCATTCCCAGGCAGGCTCAGGGAACCTTATGAGAGGCCGAGGAGTGAACTGAGTCAATCAAAGGCACAATCCTCTGTAAATCCAGCATGAGGAGGATGCAATTTTTATGTTTAAAACAATTCTACTACGCTCTAGCAAGGCGGATAGGTCATTTGACTTGTAAGTGGCTGGCCAGGGTTCAATCCAACACATCCCAATGAGTTCCTTGAACATTGCCAGGAAATATTCCTGAGTCTAGAGCCAGGAGTTAACTCTAAGCCCCACTAGTTGTGCCCTCCCCCAACTATAAATAAATAAATAAACAAAATCTTTACTGCACATGTCATCTGATCAGCCTCTCCACACCCCAATCTCCCTATCTCTATTACCTGAAGATCCGCAGCAGTTTGGATCACCTGAATCAAATCCAAAAGAAGCCCCCAAAAACTCACCTTCCAGGCCAAGCAAGGAAGTCACCAGGAAGTGTGGCGCAAGAGCCGCTGGCCCTTTAAGACCCGGCCGGAAGTCCCGGTGACGTCACGGAACCCACGGCTCGCTTTTTTTTTCTTCCCCCCCTGCAAGTCCTTTTTCTGGTGCGGGCCCCTTCCGCCGCCATCACTGCAGAACTGAGAGTGGATCGGGGGGTTCGGGGGTGCCCCGCTGATGCCGAGGATTTGGGGGGACGATCTTTCTCTCCTGCCAGCCAACTACGGGGTCTTGGCAAGGTGAGGTCGGGAGTGACACTCCCAGTGGAAGGGCCCAACCGAGCCCCAACCGAGTGCGGACTGTTTGTTATTGTTGTGTGTGTTTATTTATTTCTTATTTTGCTTTTGGGGCCACACCCGATGACACTCAGGGGTTCCTCCTGGCTCTGCACTCAGAAATCGCACCTGGCTTGGGGGGGACCCTATGGACGCCCTGCGAATCGAACAAAGGTCCGTCCTAGTTTAGTGTGTGCAAGGCAGACAGACGCCTTACCGCTTGCACCACCGCTCCGGGCTCCCCCCTCTATTGTGTTTATTTCTGTCCTTATTGGACAGATGATGGGGCAGCCCAAGGGCTCTTGCCTGGCATGTAGATGATCAGAGTTCTCTGCCCCACACTCCAACAAGAACAAGATGGGAGAGTGAATGGGGAAGCAGGTGATGGAAGGAGAACTCGGGCTGGAACAAACTCATGGAAGAAGTTTTAGAAAGGACAGAAAAGAACCGACCACACTGATGCCGGTGGCGTCCTGGGTTTTTCAAGTGAATTGGGGAAGAGGCAGCAGCTGGGAGAGGAGAACCTGCCCCTTTAGCTCTCTCCACTCCTTTTCCAGGGAAGCTCCTGGGAGATCCAGGACTTGGGCTTTTCAGAAAAGTCAGTCCCGGATAGCTGGGAGGGCACTGGCATGGTAAAAGGGCGCTCTGGGTTCCAATTCACTGCAGAGCCACGAGTAAACCCTGAGCACCACATGAATGTGGCTATAAAAACAGAAACAGAGAGGGAGACAGAAGTAGTGTGTGCACTCTACTCTAGCTAGAAAGAGCTCTTTAAGCCAAAGGCAGAGTTCCTGCCAATATACATTCCGAATGAAAGGTCTGAGGGGAAATGCTGCCAGCATGGCCCCAAGCAACACATTTTCTTACCCCAACCTGTCCCCTTGGGGCTTTCCACTTGGATAAGAGTCCTGTTGCTAGGTGGTTGCCATGGGCAGAGGTAGTAGGTGGTCTTTGGTATTCCTCTCCTGGCCTTTGCTGGAGCCTCTCTGGGAAGGGGAGGATCCAGCCATTTCTGGACCTGCTGTGCTGTCAGGTAAAGGTCTGGTCTTCAATCCCATCTTGAGTTTTAGTGCATCTCAAGATTGGGGATCTCTTCCCTGCCTCTCTGCTTTAGAACCTTGATGAGGTATTTAAGGAGTATTAGGGAGCCTTCACTTGCTCTTCAGTCCATTTCATTCATATGAAAATTGTTTCTGGTTGGGTTGAGTGTTTGCCTGGTACACCACTGACCCAGCTTGGGTCGCTGACAGTGTAGTGTCCTGCAAGCTCTCCAGGAGTGATCTTTTTTTTTTTTTGTTTGTTTTGTTTTTGTTTTTGGGCCACACCCTGCGATGCTCAGGGGTTACTCCTGGCTGCCTGCTCAGAAATAGCTCCTGGCAGGCGCAGGGGACCATATGGGACACCAGGATTCAAACCAACCACCTTTGGTCCTGGATCGGCTGCTTGCAAGGCAAACGCCACTGTGCTATCTCTCCGGGTCCTCCAGGAATGATCTTAAAGAGTCCCTACATGTGTAAGAAATGTATGAAGACCTTATTTTTTAATTATATATATATATATATATATATATATATATATATATATATATATATATATATATATATATATATTGTTTTTTGGGTCACACCGGCAGCACTTGGGTTACTCCTGGCTCTGCTCAGAAATCACTCCTGTGGGGCCAGAGGTGGCGCTAGAGGTAAGGTGTCTGTCTTGCAAGTGCTAGCCAAGGAAGGAGCGCAGTTCGATCCCCTGGCGTCCCATATAGTCCCTCCAAGCCAGGGGCAATTTATGAGCGCTTAGCCAGGAGTAACCCCTGAGCATCAAAACAAACAAAAAAAAAAAGAAATCACTCCTGGCACGCTCAGGGGACTATATGGGATGCCGGGATTTGAACCACTGACCTGCATGCAAGGCAAATGCCTTACCTCCATGCTATCTCTCCGGCCCCATAGGAAGGCTTTTTTTGTTTTTTTTTTGGGTCATACCTGGCAACACTCAGGGGCTACTCCTGGCTCTACACTCAGAAATGGCTCCTGGCAGGCTCGGAGGACCATATGGGATGCCGGGATTTGAACCACCATCATGCATGCAAGCAAGGCAAACACCTTACCTCCATGCTATCTCTCCAGTCCAAGGAAGGCTTTTTTTTTTTAATTCTTTTTTTTTGTTTGTTTGTTTGTTTTTGGTCACACCCGGCAGTGCTCAGGGGTTACTTCTGGCTCTATGCTCAGAAATTGCTCCTGGCAGGCTTAGGGGACCATCTAGGATGCTTGGATTCGAACCACACCCTATCTCCATACTATCTCTCCGGACCCTTTTTTTAAATTTTTTTTTTTTTTTTTTTTTTTTGGTTTTTGGGTCACACCGAGCAATGCTCAGGGGTTACTCCTGGCTCCATGCTCAGAAATCGCTCCTGGCAGGCTCAGGGGACCATATGGGATCCCGGGATTCGAACTAATGACCTTCTGCATGAAAGGCAAACGCCTTACCTCTATGCTATCTCTCCAGCCCCGCTTTTTTGGTGCTCAGGGGTTACTCCTAGCTGTCTGCTCAGAAATAGCTCCTGGCAGGCACGGGGGACCCTATGGGACACCGGGATTCGAACCAACCACCTTTGGTCCTGGATTGGCTGCCTGCAAGGCAAACGCCACTGTGCTATCTCCCTGGGCCCTCTTTAAAATTCTTAATGTTTTCTCTGCATAAGAAAATGAGTGCTGGGCCCGGAGAGATAGTACAGCGGTGTTTGCCTTGCAAGCAGCCAATCCAGGACCAAAGGTGGTTGGTTCGAATCCTGGTGTCCCATATGGTCCCCCGTGCCTGCCAGGAGCTATTTCTGAGCAGACAGCCAGGAGTAACCCCTGAGCACGGCTGGGTGTGGCCCAAAAACCAAAAAGAAAAAAAAGAAAAAAGAAAATGAGTGCTGTGTTTGGAGCAATAGCACAGCTGGTAGGGTGTTTGCCCTGCACTTGGCCAACCTTGATCCAATCCCCATGTACTGGAGATATCCCATATTCCTGAACCTGCCTGGAGTAATTACTTAGCTCAAAGTCCTAAACAAACAAACAAAAAAGGAATACTAGAAACTGTATGCATAAACTGCATGTGTGTTTGAAGTATCTCACATGATCCAAAGCTGACTGTGTTCTAGAGTGAAGCCTTATATGTGGAGGGAGGATTGGAAAGCCTCACACCTTTGCTGCTCACACCTTATTTATACAAAAGTTCATATTGGATGAATAAAAACCTTATAAATGTCAGTTTTGTGGGAAGATCTGAGGTTGACTCTTCACACCTTAGTCTTCCTCAAAAAAAAAAATCATACTGGTGAAAGATCTTACTCATGTAAGGATTGTGAAAGTAATTTTTTAAAATTTTTATTTTGATCTTATTGGCTTACATATCCTTCACAGTAGTATTTTAGGTACATACTTAACATTGAGTGAAAGTAATTTTTTAATTCCTCAGCCAGTGCTTAGTCCTACTCTGCACACAGGCGTCACTCCTAGTAGTGTTGTGTATGTGATCATATGGCAGGAGGGAAGCAGAGGGTTTGTCTCCCTGAGTCCCAGTTTCAGAGCCACTTTCAGGCTGAGTATAGGGGAAAGCACTACTGCCATCCTGCAGGGGGCTCTAATATGCAGGGCTCCTGCCCAAATCAGCCCTGTCCTGGGCTCCCGGGAGCTGTGTAGGGCCCACGGAGGATGCAGAGCTCAAGGTTCAGTTTCCTCCCTGTAGAGCAAAGTCATAGTGCCTTTCCATTGCACAGCCTGGATCCCAACCTACATCCAACCACTTCTGCTGTCCAGGAGAGGAAGGAGCCTCTGGCCTCATCTCCCATGTTGGTCTGTGTTGGTGCCCTGGGGTGTGGTCCATTAGGGTCTCAGGTTTCTGGCCCCAGTGGAGGCACTTCTCGTCCTAACAGGGACTTGTGTTCATCTTTAACACACGGCTGTGACTTTCTTCCAGAGTTTCCTGCAAAGGGCCTTGCTGCTGTTCTTTGGGAATAATCCAGGCAGAAGATGGGGCCGCACCTTCTGAAGTCCTGTACCCAGGTAGGGGACAGAGTGGGCTCAGAAAGAGCCAAGATGGGGGACAGGAGTACGCAGCTCCCTAGGGTCAGAGTGTAGCTCCTGGCAGGGACTCTGTACTCTGTACTTTGAGCCCACTTTTGCCCTCCTTTGTTGTGTTTGGTTTGTGGGCCACACCCAGTGCTACTAGAGTTTTCTCCTGACTTGGTGCCTTTTGGTCACCATTTGCAGGTCTTTGACTTTATGGGGTGCCAGCATCCAGGGTTGGGCTCCTGGTAATATACATCCTGATGATGATGAACAATGAGACCTTGAAGCATTGTTGCCGCATCTGTGTAAAAACTTTTTTTTTTAGTCTCTTGCACTGCACCCAAAAGGGATTCTTCTTCCTTTTCTTTTTTCCCTTGGTTTTTTTTCTTGGGGGGAGGGGGGGTGGTCACACCCGACAGTGCTCAGGGGTTACTCCTGGCAGGCTCAGGGAATCGGATGGGATGCCGGGTTTCCAACCACCATCCTTCTGAATGCAAGGCAAATGCCCTACCTCCATGCTATCTCTCCACTCCGGGATTCTTTTGTTCTGCACTCAGGTGTTTATTCTGCTGGGCTCAAGGGACTATACAGGGTGTCTGGATTCTATCTGGGATAGCCAAGTGCAAGGCAAGTGATCTCCCAGCTGTTTTGTAGGATCAGTACCAAGTTCTTTTGTATTTTTCAGCTGCTCCCAGATGCCAGGCCAATGCTCATGTCCCATGTCCTTTTCTTCACTGAGGACCCTTCATGTGGGTCTGATACATTCCCCCCAGGGTCACTAATTCAGAAAAGTGGGTAAAATTTTTTCTGCCTTACTAGATAAAATGCTGCTGGGTCCTTTTCTGCACCTGCACTTATGGGTTTTGTTTGGTTTTAGTTTATTTTCTCTGTACTGTGCTTCCTGAGATTGTTTTGTATTAAATTTTCTGCCACAGTGGGAGTACTCGGCTATTGGCTCTACACAGGATTTACTCCTGGCAACATCAGTGTGTGCCTAGGATTGACCCTGGATTTTCCCTGTGTCCCATGTGCCCTCCCTGGCACTGTTGCCAAGGCGCCAGGACATGCAGTTTAGCTCTTTTGTTCTTCACTCTGAATTCTCACCTCATCCCTGAGGCCACATTTCTCCTTGGTAAACCAGTTACACTTTCAAAGCCTACTTTGTCTACGGTCCTGTGGCTTTGTGGCTCTTTAGTAAGAAATGTGAGCAAAGGATCTTTGGAGAATAAAGATTGGGAGTCCAGTCATTTTTCCTGCTCAAGCAGAGATTATTTTTGGAGGTAATCCATGAGTGCTGATTCAGACAAGTACAGGTTTGACTCACTCACTGGACCATGAATTTTCCTTTTTTTCTCTCCCTAGTACCAAGGTCAGAGGTGGTCTTTGGGGTTGGGATTGGGCTGGTGTGTTTTTAGTATTTGGGGCCATACCCAGACTGCTTTTTAGCTCCTTCTGGCTCTATGCTTTTTTAGTTACTCCTGGCAATGGAGTATGGGCCTATGATACAGGCATTGGCTCAGGTATGTTTGTGTGCATACCACTATCTCCAACCTTCTAGAACAGTATTCTCACGTTATGTTGGTGGATCTAGGGGTATTTCTGGAACCTGTCCTTAAGGGTTTGCTCATAGAGAAATTTTTTTTTTTTTTTTTTTTTGGTTTTTGGGTCACACCTGGCAGTGCTCAGGGGTTATTCCTGGCTCCAGGCTCAGAAATTGCTCCTGGCAGGCACAGGGGACCATATGGGGCGCCGGGATTCGAACCGATGACCTCCTGCATGAAAGGCAAACGCCTTACCTCCATGCTATCTCTCCGGCCCCCGCTCATAGAGAAATTGACTTTCAGGCTTGTTCCACCTAAGGGGAGAAGGAAGAGAACATGAGTTTCTTTAGGGCCCTGGGAGGTCCCTTCCTCACCCCCAAGGCCCTGGGATGAGCTGGTGCCCTGACTCCTCTGTGTGTGTCTGCTCAGGGTGCGGTGACCTTCGCTGATGTGGCCTTAAGCTTCTCCCCGAAGGAGTGGGCATGGCTGGATGCTTCTCAGAAGAATCTCTACAGAGACGTGATGCTAGAGACCTACCAACATCTGCGGGCCATAGGTAGGAGCCACTCTAGAGCTGCCTGTGTGGGGTGCACTATGGGATTGATGTCACATATTGTTAGGGATATGGATTTAACAGGGTATGTGTTTTCGCAGATCTCTAAGGTCAAGCCCTTCCCCATTGTTCTAACTCCCCAGATCCTGACTTTATTTCTTAAATGAGTCCCACTCTACCATTTTAAATGTCATTTCACAGTCCTGAGCGATAGTACATTGTGTCTGGAGTTTGCCTTGGCTGGTGTGAACCTAGTTTGATCCTGGTTTCATGTTGATCCCCTAAGCCTCCAGGGGTCATCACTCAGCACAGAGCTAGGAGTCATCCCTGACCAGAGAGGGGTGTATCTCAAAATTCTCCCAAAATCAGGTCATTTAAATATTTTAAGTTTGGGGGGTGCAGGAGAGTAAGGCATTTGCCTTTCATGCAGAAGGACTGTGGTTCGAATCCCAGCATCCCATATGGTCCCCTGTGCCTGCTGGGGGTAATTTCTGAGTGTAGAGCCAGGACTGACCCCTGAGCACTGCCAGGTGTGACCCCTCCCCCAAAAAAAAGAAAGTATGTAGCAACCTCGTGGAAACTTGTCAACCTTTGGGGCCGGTGAGGTGGTGCTAGAGGTAAGGTGTCTGCCTTGCAAGTGCTAGCCAAGGAAGGACCGTGGTTCGATCCCCCGGCATCCCATATGGTTCCTCCAAGCCAGGGGTGATTTTATGCGCTTAGCCAGCAGTAACCCCTGAGCATCAAACGGGTGTGGCACCCCCCCCCAAAAAAAAAAAGCTTGGGGACCATCTTGTCCCAATGTGGAGTACTCAGAGCTTACTTCAGAAACTGAGCTTAGGGTTGGTTTTGGGTAACACCCGGCGGCGCTCAGGGGTTACTCCTGGCTCAATGCTTAGAAATCGCTCCTGGCAGACTCGGGGGACCATATGGGATGGTGGGATTCGAACCAACATCCTTCTGCATGCAAGGCAAATGCCTTACCTCCATGCTATCTCTCCAGTCCCTTTTTTGTTTTTGTTTTTTTGTTGTTGTTGACATTTTTTTTTTTTTTTGGTTTTTGGGCCACACCCGGTGACGCTCAGGGGTTACTCCTGGCTATGCGCTCAGAAGTCGCTCCTGGCTTGGGGGACCATATGGGACACCAGGGGATTGAACTAGGCTAGCGCAGGCAAGGCAGGCACCTTACCTCTAGCGCCACCGCCCGGCCCTGTTGACAATTTTTTAAGGGCTACAAGGCACCAGCACCTCCCGATCTTCTTGGAGGATGGTGCATTGTGAGGGATCAAACCTGAGATCCCTGCTTGCAAAGCATATTTTCCAACCTCTTGTTCTGAGTCCAGGGCTGCAATTTGACCCGCAATTTGACTTTTATTTGTTTTTTAGGGGGCTATACCCAGCAGAATTGGGGCTAAGATCTGGCTCTGCACTCAGGAGTCAATCCTGGGAGGGTTTGGTGGTATTGGGGATCAAGCCAGGGTGCCGCCCCCTCCCCCACAAGGCAAGTACTCTCCCCACTATATTATCACTCCAGCCCTTCCCTGTTTTTTTTGTTGTTGGTTGGTTGTTTTTGCTACTCCCAGTGGTGTTCAATGGTTACTCTTGCTCTGTGCTCAGAAATTACTCCTGGCATCCTTGGGGAGTCATCTGGGACACCAGGGATGGAACCCTGTCCGCCTTGTGCAAAGCAAATGTTCTCCCCTCTATGATATTGATTCAGCCCCAAAGTTGGTTTTTTTGGGGGGTGGGGATCAGACCACATCATGTAGCACTCGGGTTATTCATTGCTCTACGCTCAGGAATTATTCCTGGCAATCTTGGGGGATCAGATGTGGGTTGGCCACGTTTAAGGCAAACATTCTACCCACTGTGCTATTGCTCTGGCTCCTAAACGTCACCCCTAAATTTTTAGTTTAAATCGCATTTGTCATCCTTGGCAGTATTTGAAGTTACTCCTGGCTCTGCATTCAGTGCTACCTCTGGACTAGCTCAGGGAACTATAGAGGGTGCTCAGATCGATACATGTTGGTCATATGCAAGTCTAGTGTATATCCAGCCCCTCATTTTACTCTTTGATTTAAACCAGTTTCATTTGGCCATTAAACAATAAGTATATGAAGAGCAGAGATTCTCTTCTTCATCTGTTCACTGATTTGGCTATTTTCATTAGGGACCCAGTCTCATACACATGGATACTATCCTCTTTCCTGTCTCTAAACCATAATTTCTTTCTCTGGAACAGGGCACTGTGGGGCAAAGCCTGCGCTGATCTCCTGGTTGGAAAGAGGAGCCCGGGGGAAGCTGCAGAGAGACGTGTTTTCAGGTAAGTGTGGAAAGAGCTTTTCCTGGAACAGGGTTTGGGTCTTCTTCCATTCCCATTTCTTGCCCTTAATGCTGACTCCAACCAGATAAGAGCTTTGCTGTCTTAGCTTTGCTTTTTCTGATTCCCCATCTGTAAACATAACAGATCCTGAGATTCTGAGCCTTCATCCCATCTCTGCTCTCACCCTGATTGGACAGCCCCATGTTGAGTGCCCTTAGGGAGGTGGACACTTTTTGCCTTGTCTTTCTACATGTTTGTCTTTGCCATTGGATCATTACTGCGGCTTTTGAGATTCCCCTAGGAGGGCTTTTTCTCCAGTTTTTTTTTTTTTTTAATGTTTTTGGGCCACACCCGGTGATGCTCAGGGGTTACTCCTGGCTGTCTGCTCAGAAATAGCTCCTGGCAGGCACGGGGGACCATATGGGACACCGGGATTTGAACCAACCACCTTTGGTCCTGGATCGGCTGCTTGCAAGGCAAACATCGCTGTGCTATCTCTCCGGGCCCTTCTCTATGTTTTTTAGGCCATCTTAGTGGTGTTGCTTGGGGGTCACTCCTGGCCTCATGCTTCTGCATCCTATGCTGGTCCATTCAGGAGATCATATGTGATGTTACTGGTTGAATTTGGGTCCACTGTTTGCAAACTAAACGTCCTTTGTGCAATACTATCGATCTGGCAAGATTCTTGAGCATACTAAGAAAAAGAATTTGTTTATATTTTGAAACAACCCTGTGACAGGGATTACTTTTGCATCTACACTCAGAAATTACTCCTGCCACTGTTTTCGGGTGTATATGGGATGCCAGGGACTGAATTCAGGTTAGCCATATGCAAAGAAAATACCTTCCTTGCTTTGCTTTCTTTCTGGCTCACTCAGAAATATTTTTTTGTCTGTATGTTTTTTTTTTTTTTTTTTTTTTTTTTTTTTGGTTTTTGGGCCACACCCTGTGACGCTCAGGGGTTACTCCTGGCTATGCGCTCAGAAGTTGCTCCTGGCTTCTTGGGGGACCATATGGGACGCCGGGGGATCGAACCGCGGTCCGTGCGCAGGCAAGGCAGGCACCTTAGCTCCAGCGCCACCGCCCGGCCCCTGTCTGTATGTTTAAACAATTGAGAAGTGAGCCCACATAACACTATCAAACAGTCAACTATATTATTGTTTCATTCAACTTTCTCTTTTTTGGGGGGGGGCACAACCGGCAGCACTCGGGTTACTCCTGGCTCTGTGCTCAAAAATTACACTTGTTGGGCTGGAGAGATAGCATGGAGGTAAGGTGTTTCCCTTGCATACAGAAGGATGGTGGTTTGAATCCTGGCATCCCATATGATCCCCTGAGCCTGCCAGGAGCGATTTCTGAGCATAGAACTAAGAGTAACCCCTGAGCACTGCTGGATATGACCCAAAAACCAAAAAAGAAAGAAATACACTTGTTAGGTGATTACTCTAATTTCCACTGCTTCTTTTTTTTTTTTTTTAATTTTTTATTTTTAATTATGAGAACAAAGATGCAAAGAAAGAGGACAAGGTAAAGTCACAGTGGAAGGACAATCACCCATAACATAATTCTCAGAAGTCCCCTTGCTGGTATCTTAACTTTGAACTTTCAGCCAAAGAACATTAAGATAAATAAAACAGAATTCATGTACAATTACTTTGTCCCTCAAGTCCCCAGATTGTAACACATTATAATATTTCTTAACAGCACACAAGGCAATCTAAAGCCATAAAACTTATGTAACTCCTTAAACATTAGAGGCATAGTATTTTTTACATTTCCATGTACATGCATATTAGCTTAAGTTAACCTCAAAAAAAAAATTTTTTTTTTTTTTGGTTTTTTGGGCCATACCTGGCGGTGCTCAGGGGTTACTCCTGGCTGTCTGCTCAGAAATAGCTCCTGGCAGGCATGGGGGACCATATGGGACACCGGGATTCAAACCAACCACCTTTGGTCCTGGATCGGCTGCTTGCAAGGCAAACGCCGCTCTGCTATCTCTCCGGGCCCTAACCTCAAATTTTAAGTGTTTGGTTTTTTTTAAGGATTAGAGTCAAAGGAGCACAGTAAAAACAGTGTTAGAATGGCAATTGTTGTTTGCATAGGCCACCAAAATATGAGGGGCATGGAAAGGAATAACCTTGGCCTAAATACAAAGAGACCCTTCCCCTGAAGTTTCCTGGAATAAGACCAACTCTAGGCTCCAGGCAAACTAGTTTGTTCAATCCAAGACATTGTCTGTAGTGCCAACACACTTTTATTTTTCACACAGTCTCTGTTGTTGGTATCATGTTTCTGTATTAAAGATCCTGAAATCCATATAACCTACATTGAAGTCAGGGTGTGGAGCGTCTTCTCGTTTCACCTCACAATTAAAGGGTAATGCAGGAAGCCCTGTCCTGTAAGCAGGTCGTTGTTGTTAAGTCTTCTCAGTGTTAAGGAAAGTCTCTTGAGCAGGTCTATGTCTGAGCAGTGGTAGGGTCTTCCGTGGTAGAGGATTGCTTCCAGGTGATGTTATAGACAAACCTGGATGTTTCGTGGATGGCTTCCCTGGTTCAGGGGTGAATGGAAAATGCCCTTGCTTCTGAGGCCTGTGCCAGGTCGTTATTGTCAATGTTCAGGGTGTAAGGTCCCTTTGCACTACAAGATTTGTGTGTTCCAATCTCTATTAGATAGGATCTTATTTGTATGCATAGTATTTTCTCATTTTAATGTGCCTATGCAAAAAAGGAGCAATGCCAAGTGGCATTATTGGCACATATGGGGGCCGTAAGAACAAGTCCAACAATCCCCATGACATGGTTCAATCATAAGCATTAAACTGGGGGACTCTTTCACCAAAATTCCTTGTTGAACAGCTCATAAAGAGAAGATAAAAAGTGGTTAGAATCGTCACTGTATAAGAGAATATTTAGTAAGACTTATAGTTGTCAGGGAAAAACACAAAATATTCTAAAGACATACATGCCCATTTTATGTCTTTTGAAACAGTTTGAGGTTGTTACACACATGCACGGCTTTGGTCTGTGATTAGGATTGTGCAGTACTGAAGTTAAAAAAAGTAATGCAGATTAGTGATGTTTGGGGGGATTCGAGAGAGTTAAGGAGCAAAAATGAGCTTTGTAGGGGTGTGGGAAAGGTCAGAATACAAAATGGACATTCTGGATACGCAAAACTTAACATAGGATAAGGAATACTCTTAATACATGAAGTGCCTCTGCACGGTTTTCCATATGTAGACTGGTCAGAAATTGCCAGTGACAAACTTAGTGCAACCGAGCAAAACTCAGCACACCCCAATTTAGGACCCACCTTGTCCGGCCGCCTGGGCTGCCACCCCAGAAGGCCTGGAGGCCGGGGGGCAGAAGAGGGGAAGGCTGGGGGCCTATCAAGGCTCCCAATGCACCCAAGTTAGGGAGAAGGCCTTCCACATGGGGTCTCCCCAAACCCCATGCCAGCTAGAGCTAGCCTTCAGCTCAAGAGAAGATGGATAGAGAGTGGGAAGCCGGAATCTGCCCCCGCCCTACACCCTGTGCCCTTCCTTCCCTAGAGCTTGGGGGATGGGGGGAAGGCTTGGGACCCCATCCAGGAGGGACCCCCCCTGACACCCACCTTGTCCAGCCGCCTGGGCTGCCACCCCAGAAGGCCTGGAGGCCAGGGGCAGAAGAGGGGAAGGCTGGGAGCCTATCAAGGCTCCCAGCACACCCAAGTTAGGGAGAAGGCCTTCCACATGGGGTCTCCCCAAACCCCAAGCCAGCTAGAGCTAGCCTCCAGCTCAAGAGAAGATCTAATTTCCACTTCTAATATTCAGAATAGCAATAATTCATAAGACATAGCCCTCAGATAAAATTAAGTTTCATATTAAAATACCTTATTTTGAGAAGTTTTATCTTAAAGTTTAAATGGACAGTATTTATAGAGATTGATATAAATGTATATAGGGGCTGGTGAAGTGCTGCAAGTGGTAGGGTGTTTGTCTTGCACGCGGCTAACCTAGGACGAGGTTCAATCCCCCAGCATCCCATATGGCCCTTCAAGCCATGGGTGACTTCTGAGCACATAGCTAGGAGTAACCACTGAGCATCACTGGATGTGGCCCAAAAGCCAAAAAAAAAAAGAAAAGAATAAAGAAAGAGGGGCCGGAGCAGTGGCACAAGTGCTAGCCTAGGTAAGGCGTCTGCCTTGTCTGCGCTAGCCTAGGACAGACAGTGGTTTGATTCTCTAACGTCCCATATGGTGCCCCAAGCCAGGAGCGATTTCTGAGTGCATAGCCAGGAGAAACCCCTGAACATCACCAGGTGTGGCCCCCGAAAGAAAGAGAGAGAGAATGAGAGAGAAAGAAATATTTAGTTTTTACTTATTCTTTTAATATTTTTAAATATTTCCTTATAACTATTTACTTATACATAAAACTATTATGGTTGTAGGTTGATATAATTATTAAAATTAATGATACTGGGGGCCGGAGAGATAGCAGGGAGGTAAGGCGTTTTGCCTTTCATGCAAAAGGTCATTGGTTTGAAACCCGGCATCCCATATGATCCCCCGAGCCTGCCAGGAGCGATAGCTGAGCATGGAGCCAGGAGTGGCCCCTGAGCGCTCCCAGGTGTGATCCAAAAACCAAAAAAAAAAAAAAATAGAATTAATGATACTAAGACATCTGGATAAGCTTGGGTAGATTTATTCAAAAAATGAAGGAAAGGGTGACTAAATCATTTTAAGTCTCTACTACTTCTAAGTTGTATTCCTAGATAGTAACTTTGCTTTATTTATCTAAAAGTCTTTATAGTAATCCTATGTAGGTACATTCCCATTTTATTTTTTTTTTTTTTTTTTTTTTTTTTTTTTTTTTTTATCTTTATTTAAACACCGTGATTACAAACATGATTATAGTTGTATGATTACAGTCATGTAAAGAGCACCCCCCCTTCACCGGTGTAACATTCCCACCACCAATTTCCCAGATCTCCCTCCTCCCCACCCCCCTACACCTGTACTCGAGACAGGCTTTCTACTTCCCTCATTCATTCACATTTTATGATAGTTTTCAGTGTAGTCATCTCTGCAACTGCACTCATCACTCTATGTGATGAGCTGCATGTCCTGAGCTGCACCTACCAGCCCTCATCTCTCTTGTCTCTGAGATATTGTTAAAAATGTCCTTCATTTTTCTTAAAGCCCATAGATGAGTGAAACCATTCTGCGTCTTTCTCTCTCCCTCTGACTTACTTCACTCAGCATAATAGATTCCATGTACATCCATGTATTGGAAAATTTCATGACTTCATCTCTCCTGATGGCTGCATAGTATTCCATTGTGTATATGTACCACAGTTTCTTCAGCCACTCATCTGTTGAAGGGCATCTTGGTTGTTTCCAGAGTCTGGCTATTGTAAATAGCGCTGCAATGAATATAGGAGTAAGGAAGGGTTTTTTGTAT
The DNA here is from genome assembly GCF_024139225.1 of Suncus etruscus. Lineage (NCBI taxonomy): Eukaryota > Metazoa > Chordata > Mammalia > Eulipotyphla > Soricidae > Suncus > Suncus etruscus. The sequence continues at coordinate 75,593,308 of NC_064861.1, read as the reverse complement.
TGTATTTTTGTGCTTCTTGGGTATATTCCTAGGAGTGGTATAGCTGGATCGTATGGAAGCTCAATTTCCAGTTTGTGAAGGAATCTCCATATCGCTTTCCATAAAGGTTGTACTAGACGGCATTCCCACCAGCAGTGAAAAAGAGTTCCTTTCTCTCCACATCCCCGCCAGCACTGCTTGTTTTCCTTTTTTGTGATGTGTGCCAATCTCAGTGGCGTGAGGTGGTACCTCATAGTAGTTTTGATTTGCATCTCCCTGACGATTAGTGATGTTGAACATCTTTTCATGTGCCTTTTGGCCATTTGCCTTTCTTCTTTTTCAAAGTGTCTGTTCATTTCTTCTCCCCATTTTTTGATGGGGTTAGTTGTTTTTTTCTTGTATAGTTCTGTCAGTACCTTGTAAATTTTGGATATTAGCCCTTTATCTGATGTGTATTGGGTGAATAATTTCTCCCACTCAGTGGGTGGCCTTTGTATTCTGGGCACTATTTCCTTTGAGATGCAGAAGCTTTTCAGCTTAATATAGTCCCATCTGTTTATCTCTGCTTCCACTTGCTTGGAAAGTGCTGTCTCCTCCTTAAAGATGCCTTTAGTCTCAATGTCCTGGAGTGTTTCACCTACATGTTGTTCTATATACCTTATAGTTTCAGTTCTGATATCAAGGTCTTTAATCCATTTGGATTTTACCTTTGTATATGGTGTTAGCTGGGGGTCTGAGTTCGCTTTTTTGCAAGTGGTTAACCAGTTGTGCCAACACCACTTGTTGAATAGGCTTTCCCTGCTCCATTTAGGATTTTTTGCTCCTTTATCAAAAACAAGGTGGTTATATGTCTGAGGAACCTTCTCTGAGTACTCAAGCCTATTCCACTGATCTGAGGGTCTGTTTTTATTCCAATACCATGCTGTTTTTATAACTGTTGCTTTGTAATACAACTTAAAATTGGGGAAAGTAATGCCTCCCATATTCCTTTTCCCAAGGAGTGCTTTAGCTATTCGAGGTTGTTTGTTGTTCCAGATGAATTTCAGAAGTATTTGATCCACTTCTTTGAAAAATGTCATGGGTATCTTTAGAGGAATCGCGTTAAATCTGTACAATGCTTTTGGAAGTATTGCCATTTTAATGATGTTGATCCTGCCAATCCATGAGCATGGTATGTGTTTCCATTTCCGCGTGTCCTCTCTTATTTCTTGGAGCAGTGTTTTGTAGTTTTCTTTGTATAGATCCTTCACATCTTTAGTCAGGTTGACTCCAAGATATTTGAGTTTGTGTGGAACTAATGTGAATGGGATTGTTCTCTTAATGTCCATTTCTTCCCTATCATTATTCGTGTATAAAAAGGCCATTGATTTTTGTGTGTTAATTTTGTATCCTGCCACTTTGCTATACCAATCTATTATTTCTAGAAGCTTTTTGGTAGAGTCTTTAGGGTTTTCTAAGTAGAGTATCATGTCATCTGCAAACAGTGAGAGCTTGACTTCTTCCTTTCCTATCTGAATTCCCTTGATATCTTTTTCTTGCCTAATCGCTATAGCAAGTACTTCCAGTGCTATGTTGAATAGGAGTGGTGAGAGAGGACAGCCTTGTCTTGTACCAGAATTTAGAGGAAAGGATTTTAGTTTTTCTCCATTGAGGATAATATTTGCCACTGGCTTCTGGTAGATGGCTTTGACTATATTGAGAAAGGTTCCTTTTATTCCTATCTTGCTGAGAGTTTTAATCAAGAATGGGTGTTGAACCTTATCAAATGCTTTTTCTGCATCTATTGATATGACCATGTGATTTTTATTTTTGTTGTTGTTTATGTTGTGTATTATATTAATAGATTTACGGATGTTAAACCATCCTTGCATTCCTGGGATGAAACCTACTTGATCAAAGTGAATGATCTTCTTGATGAGGCACTGGATCCTGTTCGCCAGGATTTTGTTGAGGATCTTTGCATCTGTGTTCATCAGGGATATTGGTCTGTAATTTTCTTTTTTGGCAGCATCTCTATCAGGTTTTGGTATTAAGGTGATGTTGGCTTCATAAAAGCTATTTGGAAGTATTCCTGTTTTTTCGATTTCATAAAAGAGCCTGGCCAGAATTGGTAGTAGTTCCTCTTGAAAGGTTTGAAAGAATTCATTCGTGAATCCATCAGGGCCTGGGCTTTTGTTTTTGGGTAAATTTTTGATTACAGTTTTAATTTCCTCAATAGTTATGGGGGTGTTTAGATATGCTACCTCTTCTTTATTCAACCGTGGAAGGTTATATGAGTTCAGAAATTTATCCATTTCTTCCAGGTTCTCATATTTAGTGGCATAGAGTTTCTCAAAGTATTCTCTGAATACCCTTTGAATCTCTGCAGTATCTGTAGTGATCTCCCCCTTCTCATTTCTAATACGCGTTATCAAGTTTCTCTCTTTCTTTTGCTTTGTGAGTTTTGCCAATGGTCTATCAATCTTGTTTATTTTTTCAAAGAACCAACTTCTGCTTTCGTTGATCTTTCGGATTGTTTTTTGGGTTTCCACTTCGTTGATTTCTGCTCTCAGCTTTGTTATTTCCTTCTGTCTCCCTATTTTTGGGTCCTTTTGTTGAGCACTTTCTAGTTCTATTAGCTGTGTCATTAAGCTACTCAGGTAAGCTCCTTCTTCCTTCCTGATGTGTGCTTGCAAAGCTATAAATTTTCCTCTCAGTACTGCTTTTGCTGTGTCCCATAAGTTCTGATAGTTTGTGTCTTTATTGTCATTTGTTTCCAGGAACCTTTTGATTTCCTCCTTGATTTCATCTCGGACCCACTGGTTATTGAGTATGAGGCTGTTTAACTTCCAGGTGTTAAATTTTTTCTTCTGTGTCCCTTTGCAGTTCACATCTAACTTCAGAGCCTTGTGGTCAGCAAAGGCAGCCTGCAAAATGTCTATCTTTTTTATTTTATGGAGGTATGTTTTATGTGCCAGCACATGATCTATCCTGGAGAATGATCCATGTACATTGGAAAAGAATGTGTATCCAGGTTTCTGAGGATAGAGTGCCCTATATATATCTACTAGGCCTCTTTCATCCATTTCTTTTTGCAGGTCTAGTATATTTTTGTTGGGTTTCCATTTGGTTGACCTATCAAGTGTTGACAAGCCTGTGTTGAGGTCTCCCACAATTATTGTGTTATTATTGATATCCTTCTTCAGATTTGTCAACAATTGTATTAAATACTTTGCTGGACCCTCATTCGGTGCGTATATGTTTAGGAGAGTGATTTCTTCTTGCTGTACAAATCCCTTGATTAGTACATAATATCCATCTTTGTCCCTTACAATTTTTCTGAGTATAAAGTTTGTGTCATCTGATATTAGTATGGCCACCCCCGCTTTTTTAAGGGTGTTGTTTGCTTGAATGATTTTCCTCCAGCCTTTGATTTTGAGTCTATGTTTATTCTGACTATTCAGGTGTGTTTCTTGTAGACAGCAGAAGGTTGGCTTCAGTTTTTTGATCCATTTCGCCACTCTGTGCCTCTTAACTGGTGCATTTAGTCCATTGACATTGAGAGAAATAATTGTCATGGGATTTATTGCCATCTTTGTGTAGAAGTTTGGTGTGTTTTTTGTTCTGTCTTGTTTTTAGAGTAGATCTTTCAGTTTTTCTTTTAAGGCTGGTTTTGAGTCTGCAAAGATTTTGAGCTGTTGTTTATCTGTGAAGCCGTGTATACATCCGTCAAACCTGAAACTTAGTTTTGCTGGGTGCAATATTCTTGGCGAAGCATTTATTTCATTGAGTTTTGCCACTACGTCCCACCACTGCCTTCTGGCCTTGAGTGTTTCTGGTGACAGGTCTGCTGTAAATTTCAAGGATGCTCCGTGGAATGTAATTTCCCTTTTCGATCTTGCTGCTTGCAGTATTCTATCTCTATCGGTGGGTTTCATCATGGTGACTAGGATGTGTCTTGGGGTGTTTCTACTGGGGTCTTTTTTAGCTGGTACTCTTCGGGCATGCAGGATTTGGTCACATGTTTTCTTTAGCTCTGGTAGTTTCTCTGTGATGATGTTCTTAACCATTGATTCTTCCTGAAGATTTTCTTCTTGGGTCTCTGGAACTCCAATGATTCTGAAGTTGTTTCTGTTGAGCTTATCAAAGACTTCTATTTTCATCTTCTCATATTCTTTGAGTAAATTTTCCATTGTCTGATCATTTGATTTGAGGTTTTTTTCTAATCTCTTCTGCTGTGTAAAGTTGTTATGCATCTCATCTTCTAAAGCACTAATTCTATCCTCAGCTGCTGTTAACCTGTTGGAAAACTCATCCATTATGTTCTTCAATTCGTCTATTGAGTTTTTCAGACCTGTTATCTGATCTGATATTTCAGTTTGGAGTTTTCTGATTTCTGTCTTCATATTCTCTTGATTTTTATTAGTGCTCTGATTTATACTTTCTTTGATATCTGATAGCAACCTCCATATTTCGTCTCTAAACTCCATTTCTGAAAGACTGCTTAGGTAGTTGGTCGTTGTTGGGTCATCAGAGTTTCCATCTTCATTCTCTATGGTTGAAGTTGGTCTGCGTAGTCTCCCCATTGTCTCGCTTACGCTGTGGGTTTTTCTACGTGTTGTGGTGGTACTCATTGGCGAGGTGGAGTGCGCGGCCGCGAAGCGCAGCGGAGCGGCCGCGCTCCGGCCCCCAAACACTCACCTCAGCCGAGGCAAGCCGTCAGGGGATGCCTGGGGAGGCCCCCAAGTGTCTGCCAAGCAAAGAAACCAGCACAATCCACAACTCCAACAGAAAACTCACAGCCCCAGCGAGACACGCCTCAGCCGAGGCAAGCCGTCAGGGGATGCCTGGGGAGGCCCCCAAGTGTCTGCCAAGCAAAGAAACCAGCACAATCCACAACTCCAACAGAAAACTCACAGCCCCAGCGAGACACGCCTCAGCCGAGGCAAGCCGTCAGGGGATGCCTGGGGAGGCCCCCAAGTGTCTGCCAAGCAAAGAAACCAGCACAATCCACAACTCCAACAGAAAACTCACAGCCCCAGCGAGACACGCCTCAGCCGAGGCAAGCCGTCAGGGGATGCCTGGGGAGGCCCCCAAGTGTCTGCCAAGCAAAGAAACCAGCACAATCCACAACTCCAACAGAAAACTCACAGCCCCAGCGAGACACGCCTCAGCCGAGGCAAGCCGTCAGGGGATGCCTGGGGAGGCCCCCAAGTGTCTGCCAAGCAAAGAAACCAGCACAATCCACAACTCCAACAGAAAACTCACAGCCCCAGCGAGACACGCCTCAGCCGAGGCAAGCCGTCAGGGGATGCCTGGGGAGGCCCCCAAGTGTCTGCCAAGCAAAGAAACCAGCACAATCCACAACTCCAACAGAAAACTCACAGCCCCAGCGAGACACGCCTCAGCCGAGGCAAGCCGTCAGGGGATGCCTGGGGAGGCCCCCAAGTGTCTGCCAAGCAAAGAAACCAGCACAATCCACAACTCCAACAGAAAACTCACAGCCCCAGCGAGACACGCCTCAGCCGAGGCAAGCCGTCAGGGGATGCCTGGGGAGGCCCCCAAGTGTCTGCCAAGCAAAGAAACCAGCACAATCCACAACTCCAACAGAAAACTCACAGCCCCAGCGAGACACGCCTCAGCCGAGGCAAGCCGTCAGGGGATGCCTGGGGAGGCCCCCAAGTGTCTGCCAAGCAAAGAAACCAGCACAATCCACAACTCCAACAGAAAACTCACAGCCCCAGCGAGACACGCCTCAGCCGAGGCAAGCCGTCAGGGGATGCCTGGGGAGGCCCCCAAGTGTCTGCCAAGCAAAGAAACCAGCACAATCCACAACTCCAACAGAAAACTCACAGCCCCAGCGAGACACGCCTCAGCCGAGGCAAGCCGTCAGGGGATGCCTGGGGAGGCCCCCAAGTGTCTGCCACATTCCCATTTTATTAATAAAAAAATATTTAAGGTTCCATAGCACAGAATTCAAATCCAGGTATACAAAGTATCTCCCTAATATGATAAACCTTACAAAATTGAACTAGCTAGTAAAACACATCACCAAAAAAGTCTGTTTTGTAATAGTTTTGTATATTTTATATATGTTCACATGCTTATAATTTCATTTTCCTGAAATCAAGAGCTCATAAAATTTTTCAGAACACTGCCTACATATTGGCTTTGAACTTTTTGTTAGTTATCCTTGAGAGAACATCATGCATGAAGTGCTTCATGTACTCTCTATATGATTTCAAGAAGTCTAAAGAAATATCTCCAAGTTCAGACCCGAGAGATAGCATGGAGGGAGGGCGTTTGCCTTGCACGCAGAAGGATGGTGGTTCGAATCCTGGCATCCTATATGATCCCCTGAGTCTGCCAGGAGCAATTTCTGAGCATAGAGCCAGGATAACCCCTGAATGCTGCCAGGTATGACCCAAAAACCAAAAAAAAAAAAAAAAAGGAAGAAAGGCAGAAAGGAAGGAGGGAGGGAAGGAAAGGAAAGAAAAGAAAAGGAAGGAAGGAAGGAAGGAAGGAAGGAAGGAAGGAAGGAAGGAAGGAAGGAAGGAAGGAAGAGAGAAAAGAAAATTCACATCTTGAAAGAAAAAAGTTAACCATAATACCAGGAAGCATGACTTCCAATGTTTAGTTTCCCTTCAGAAAGTAGCAAGTCTAAGCTTCATTAAAAAAATAAAGGGTCGGGGCCGGCATGGTGGCGCTAGAGGTAAGGTGCCTGCCTTGCCTGCGCTAGCCTAGGACGGACCGCGTTTCGATCCCCCGGTGTCCCATATGGTCCCCCAAGCCAGGTGCGATTTCTGAGCTCATAGCTAGGAGTAACCCCTGAGCGTCACCGGGTGTGGCCCAAAAACCAAAAAAAAAAAGATAAATAAAAAAATAAAGGGTCCCGGGGCCGGAGAGATAGCATGGGGGTAAGGTGTTCACATTTCATGCAGAAGGTCATTGGTTCGAATCCCGGCATCCCATATGGTCCCCCAAGCCTGCCAGGAGCGATTTCTGAGTCTGGAGCCAGGAGTAACCCCTGAGTGCTGCCGTGTGTGACGAAGGAAGGAAGGAAGGAAGGAAGGAAGGAAGGAAGGAAGGAAGGAGGGAGGGAGGGAGGGAGGGAGGGAGGGAGGGAGGGAGGGAGGGAGGGAGGGAGGAGGGAGGAAGGAAGGAAGGAAGGAAGGAAGGAAGGAAGGAAGGAAGGAAGGAAGGAAGGAAGGAAGGCCAGGAGTAACCCCTGAGTGCTGCCGTGTGTGACGAAGGAAGGAAGGAAGGAAGGAAGGAAGGAAGGAAGGAAGGAAGGAAGGAAGGAAGGAAGGAAGGAAGGAAGGAAGGAAGGAAGGAAGGAGGGAGGGAGGGAGGGAGGGAGGGAGGGAGGGAGAGGGAGGGGGGAGGGAGGGAGGAAGGAAGGAGAGAAAGAAAGAGAAAGAGAGAAGAGAAGAGAGGAAAGAAAGAAAGAAAGAAAGAAAGAAAGAAAGAAAGAAAGAAAGAGAGAGAGAGAGAGCGAGAGAGAGGGAGGGAGGCGGGAGGGAGGGAGGGCGGGAGGGCGGGAGGGAGGGAGGGAGGGAGGGAGGGAGGGAGGTAAATAGCCAGGGATGTAGTTCAGTGGTAGAGCACTTACTTGCCTTCTATGTGTGAGAACATTATTAGTTAACTACCTGGTGCCACAAAAACTCAAAACTAGATAAGATATAACCTTAAATTTATTTTCACTGGACTTTTGAGTTTTTTTAGTAAAATTTATGATGTATACTAACAGATTAATGAAAGTTCTATAAACTGGGAGTTGTTAGCAGCATTGCATAATAGAATAAGCACTTCACAACTTTTCTGAACCTTATTTTTCCCTGGACAGTAGGATATTAATAAACTATCATCTGTTCCTTACCAGCTATTTGAAGATTAAATAAATAAGAGAGTGTAAACATTCTTTCAAATATGTTAGGCTCTATTATAATTAGGGGGTGTTGTAATTAGAAAGATATTTTATATGGCATAATACCAGTATTACTATAGATTTGAACAAATCTCAGATTTCTCCTCTGAACTTATCTTCTTTGTTTTGTTTTGTTTTGTTTTTGTTTTTGGGTCACACCCGGCAGCGCTCAGGGGTTACTCCTGGCTCTATGCTCAGAAGTCACTCCTGGCAGGCATAGGGAACCATATGGGATGCCGGGATTTGAACCACCATCCTTGTACATTCAAGGCAAACACTCTAACTCCATGCTATCTCTCAGGCCCCCCTAAGTGAATTTTTAAGAATCTTTAAGGGAATTCTGGTGAAGGAACCCCATTTGTGGTAGTTAGTTGGATGCTCTTTTAATTAGCTTCTACTATAGTTCTAACAATAGTGATAATGCTGGGTAATTTGTTAAATCAAGGTTTTCTGCCTTATATCCATCGCGCTGTTTGCTATATACTTGCTTTCTGTTTCTTTTTTGTTTTGTTTTTTGGGGGTTGGCAGCGCTCAGGGGTTACTCCTGGCTCTCAGAAATCGCCCCCGGCAGGCTCCGGGGACCATATGGGATGCCGGGATTCGAACCACCGTCCTGCATGCAAACTCCCTACCTCCATGCTATCTCTCCAACCCAGCTTGCTTTCTGTTTCTTTTTTTTTTTTTTTTTTTTTTGGTTTTTGGGTCACACCCGGCGTTGCTCAGGGTTTACTCCTGGCTGTCTGCTCAGAAATAGCTCCTGGCAGGCACGGGGGACCATATGGGACACCGGGATTTGAACCAACCACCTTTGGTCCTGGATCGGCTGCTTGCAAGGCAAACGCGCTGTGCTAACTCTCCGGGCCCTTGCTTTCTGTTTCTAATGAGTGTAACTTTGGTATTTCTACTGTGAAATACGTGTTCCCAATCCTGCTTTTGTTTCAAGCTTTGTTTTGTTTTGTTTCCAAAATGTGCAGCTAACATTTTTGTACAACAAAAATTTCATTCTACTTTTTTTGCGGGGGTGGGGGGGCACACTGGTGACTGTCAGGGGTTACACTCCTGGCTATATGCTCAGAAATCACCCCTGGCTTGGGGGACCATATGGGACACTGGGGGAATCAAACCACAGTCTGTCCTAAGATTAGTGCATGCAAGGCAGACGTCTTATGCCCTGTGCCACCGCTCCGGCCCCATTCTGACTAGTTTTAATAAACATACTGTAAGAATAAAAATAATTGGCCAGAAAGAGAGCACAGAGGTAGGTAGGGCATTTGCCTTGCACACAGCTGATTTAAACAATGGTGGTTGGAATCCCGACATCCCATATTGACCCCCATGCCTGCCAGGAGCGACTTCTGAGCGCAGAGCCAGAAGTAAACCCTGAGCATCAGGGCTGGAGAGATAGCATGGAGGTAGAGCATTTGCCTTGCATGCAGAAGGATGGTGGTTCGAATTTCGGCATCCTATATGGTCCCCCAAGCCTGCCAGGAGCGATTTCTGAGCGTAGAGCCAGAAGTAACCCCTGAGTGCTGCCGGGTGTGATCCAAAAATAAACAAACAAAAAAATACAAAAAAAATCCCCTGAGCATCACCAGGTGTGACCCAAAAAATTCCCCACCCCAAAAATACTATTATACATGTTCAAAGACTAATATCAAAGATTTTCTTGGGGCCAGAGCAGTGGCACAAGCAGTAGGGCATTTGCCTTGCACATGCTGACCTGGGATGGTTTGATCCCTCCCTGTCCCATATAGTCCTCCAAGCCAGGAGTGATTTCTGAGCACATAGGCATGAGTTAACCCTTGAGCATCACCAGGTGTGGCCCCCCCAAAAAAAAAACAAAAAAAATTTTTTTTTCTTTCGCCTTTATTTGGGGGGTGGAGGGCCATACCCAGTGACACTCAGGGGTTACTCCTGGCTCTGTGCTCAGAAATTGCTCCTGGCTCGGAGGACCATATGGGATGCCAGGGATCGAACCACGGTCTGTCCTAGGTTAGCACATACAAGGCAAAGGCCCTACCACTTGCACCACTGCTCCGGCCCAATTTTCTTTCACTTTAATTTTATTTTTTTATAATGATTTTTTTTTTTTTTTTATTTTTAATTATGAGAACAAAGATGCAAAGAAAGAGGACAAGGTAAAGTTACAGTGGAAGGACAATCACCCATAACATAATTCTCAGAAGAAGTCCCCTTGCTGGTATCTTAACTTTGAACTTTCAGCCAAAGAACATTAAGATAAATAAAACAGAATCCATGTACAATTACTTTGTCCCTCAAGTCCCCAGATTGTAACACATTATAATATTTCTTAACAGCACACAAGGCAATCTAAAGCCATAAAACTGGGCCCGGAGAGATAGCACAGCGGCGTTTGCCTTGCAAGCGGCCTATCCAGGACCTAAGGTGGTTGGTTCGAATCCCGGTGTCCCATATGGTCCCGTGTGCCTGACAGGAGCTATTTCTGAGCAGACAGCTAGGAGTAACCCCTGAGCACTGCTGGGTGTGGCCCAAAAATCAAAAATAAATAAAGCCATAAAACTTACGTAACTCCTTAAACATTAGAGGCATAGTATTTTTTTTTTTTTTTGGGTTTTTGGGCCACACCCGGTAACGCTCAGGGGTTACTCCTGGCTATGTGCTCAGAAGTTGCTCCTGGCTTGGGGGACCATATGGGACACCGGGGGATCGAACCGCCGTCCGTCCAAGGCTAGCGCAGGCAAGGTAGGCACCTTACCTTCAGCACCACCGCCCGGCCCCAGGCATAGTATTTTTTTACATTTCCATGTACATGCATATTAGCTTAAGTTAACCTCAAATTTTAAGTGGGTTTTTTTTTAAGGATTAGAGTCAAAGGAGCACAGTAAAGACGGTGTTAGAGTGGCAATTGTCATTTGCATAGACCCACCAAAATATGAGAGGCATGGAAAGGAATAACCTTGGCCTAAATACAAAGAAACCCTACCCCTGAAGTTTCCTGGCATAAGACCAACTCTAGGCTCCAGGCAAGTTAGATCGTCCAATCCAAGACATTGTCCGTAGTGCCAACACACTTTTCACACAGTCTCTGTTGTTGGTATCATGTTTCTGTATTAAAGATCCTGGAATCTGCATATCCTACATTGAAGTCAGGATGTGGAGCATCCTCTTGTTTCACCTCACCATTAAAGGGCAATGCAGGAAGCCCTGTCCTGTAAGCAGGTCATTGTTGTTAAGTCTTCTCAGTGTTAAGGGAAGTCTCTTTTGAGCAGGTCAATGTCTGAGTAGTGGTAGGGTCTTCCGAGTAGAGGATTGCTTCCAGGTGATGTTATAGACAAACCTGGATGTTTCGTGGATGGCTTCCCTGGTTCAGGGGAGAATGGAAAATGCCCTTGCTTCTGAGGCCTGTGCCAGGTCGTTATGTCAATGTTCAGGGTGTAAGGTCCCTTTGCACTACAAGATTTGTGTGTTCCAATCTCTATTAGATAGGATCTTATTTGTATACATAGTATTTTCCCATTTTAATTTGCCTATGCAAAAAAGGAGCAATGCCAAGTGGCGTTATTGGCGCATATGGGGGCCATAAGAACAAGTCCAACAATCCCCATGACATGGTTCAATCATAAGCATTAAACTGGGGGACTCTTTCACCAAAATTCCTTGTTGAACAGCTCATAAAGAGAAGATAAAAAGTGGTTAGAATCGTCACTGTATAAGAGAATATTTAGTAAGACTTATAGTTGTCAGGGAAAAATAAAATATTCTAAAGACATATGTGTCCATTTTATGTCTTTTGAAACAGTTCGAGGTTGTTACACACAATGCATGGCTTTGGTCTCTGATTAGGATTGTGCAATACTGAAGTTAAAAAGAGTAATGTGGGTTAGTAATTTTTATTTTTTTATAATGATTTTTATTGTGACTAAAAGTGAATAACAAATCTTTCACAATAATATTTAAGGTACATAGTGACATTGAATCAGGGCCATTCCCGCCACCAGGGTTGTCCTCCCTTTCACCTTAATTTTATTTATTTAACCGGCAGTGCTCAGGGATTACTCCTGGCTATCTGCTCAGAAATCGCTCCTGGCAGGGACAGGGGACCATATGAAATTCAGGGATTCGAACCACCTTTGGTCCTGGGTTGGCTGCTTGCAGGGCAAAACGCCCTACTGCTGTGCTATCTCTCAGACCCTTCACTTTAATTTTAGATTCTACTGTAAACTCTTTAAACAACTTTTACTGCAACAGGAATGCTTGTAAGTTGGTTTTCTTTTTGGGGGGGCCACACCTGTTTGACGCTCAGGGGTTACTCTTGGCTAAGCACTCAAAAATCACCCCTGGCTTGGGGGGACCATATGGGACGCCGGGGGATCGAACCACGGTCCTTCCTTGGCTAGCTAGCGCTTGCAAGGCAGACACCATACCTCTAGCACCACCTCTCCAGCCCCTGGGAGTTATTTTTTAACTTTATTGATTGATTGGTTGGTTTCTGGGCCACACCCAGCGGTGCTCAGGGGTTAGTCCTGGCTTTGCACTCAAAAATTGCCTGCAGCAGACTGGGGGACCATATGGTATGCCAGGAATCAAACAGGGTTCCTTTTGGGTCAGCAGCATGCAAGACAAAAGCCCCACTGCTGTGCTATCTCTCTGGCCCTGTGAGGTTTCTTTTTATTTTTTTTTTTGGTTTTTGGGCCACACCCGGCGGTGCTCAGGGGTTACTCCTGGCTGTCTGCTCAGAAATAGCTCCTGGCAGGCACGGGGGACCATATGGGACACCGGGATTCGAACCAACCACCTTTGGTCCTGGATCGGCTGCTTGCAAGACAAACGCCACTGTGCTATCTCTTTGGGCCCGGCCCTGTGAGTTTTTATTTTGCCTGATGTTAACAGTGTCACTTCACATAAGCTTTGTGGCTTGCTGCTTGCATAGATATTTTTCCCCATATCTTTTATTCTTTAAATGTAAATAAAATATTTTATAGATAGCAAAAAGAAAAAAAAGAAAAGAAAAGAATTACACCTGTTAGACTCAGGGGACCATATGGGGTACCATGGATCAAACCAAGGTTAGCCATGTGGTAGGCAAATGTCCAACTCACTGTGTTATCACTCTGGCCCACAATACAATTAAAAAAAAATTTTTGACGCTCTTGGCTAAGTGCTCAGAAATTGCTCCTGGCTTGGGAGATATATGGCGCCAGGGGATTGAACTGCCTTCCTTCCTAGGCTAGTGCAGGCAAGGCAGACGCTTTATTGCTTGCACCACTGCTCCAGCCCCTAATTCAACTAATTTTTGTTTGATTTTTTTTTTTTTTTTTTTTTTTTTTTTTGCTTGTGGGCCACACCAGGCTGCACTCAGTGATTCCTCCTAACATTGTGCTCAGAAATTACTCCTGAAAAGGTAGGGAGACCATATGGGATGTCAGAGATTAAACTAGTCAGCTGCATACAGGCAAACACTGTCCCCCCTGTGCTAATTGCTCTGGCTTCTCAATAGATTCTTATGTGGCATATTTTGTTTGATTTTTAGGATGCAGACCACCAGTTCAGGACTTGGCCTTTCAACAGTTTCCTTTTGGGAAAGGATCTCCAAATAGTGAGATGGTAAGATTTGCAAGTTTCAAATCAAACATTTTTACTGTTGTGATAGGACATCTAATGCTATAATACCATAGGATTTTTTTTAATTTTTTATTTTTAATTATGAGAATAATGATGCAAAGAGGACAAGGTAAAGTTACAGTGAAAGAACAATCGCCCATAAACAGAGTTCTCAGAAGAAATCCCCTTGCTGATGCCTAAATATTGAATTTACAGTCAAAAAAGTATTAAGAAAAATAAGGCAGAACCCATGTACAATTACTTTGTCCACACGTTCCCAGATTGTAGGACATTATAACATTTCTTAGTAGTACACAAAGCAACCTAAAGCCATGAGATTTATGTGACTCCTTAACTTTGAAGGCATAGTATTTTTATATATTCATGCACATACATATTAGTTTAAGTTAACATCAAAAGTTTAAGAGGTTATAATACCATAGGATTTATAAAGTGAGTCCTGGATTTCAGCTTTTTCACCCCATCTATTTTTCTGCACTGCTGGGAGTATCCAGAGCCCAGTGCAGGGAAAAGTCTCCCATTAGTCTCACTTGAGTGCTAAAGTCAATTCAATAAATTTTCCAACCTAAAGATATGGATAGTTTTTTTTTTTTTCACACCAAAGAAATACTATGTCTTCTTGGGAAAGAGGGTGGAGAGGGAAGACCTACTTAGATTTTGATTTGGTAAAATGTAAACTTGAGTTTTGTTTAATCTCACTCATTTGTTGGCTGGATCCATAGATCCATATGGTAGTGGGAAGGTTTCTTCCCATTATGTGTGGGAATCTGAACTTGGGTTTCATTCATGTCACTATATGTGAGTACCAGAGGCCCACCAGGTATGATCAGGGAACACACAGCCAGAGTAAACATGAGTACCAATCAGTTGGGACTCCCCCATAGTATATAAAATTTTTTTAAAAAGGAGGAGGCCGGAGAGATAGCATGGAGTTAAGGCATTTGCCTTGCATGCAGAAAGATGGTGGTTCGAATTCCAGCATCCCATATGGTCCCCTGAGCCTGCCAGGGGTGATTTCTGAGCATAGAGCCAGGAGTAACCCCTGAGTGCTGCCGAGTGTGACCCCCCCAAAAAAACAAAAACAAAAAAATTTAAAAAAGGGAAGTGAACTCCTTGATGTTTGGGAGGAATTTGCCTATAGTGAGACTTGTTATATTTTGGGGCCACATCTGGCGATATTCAGGGACTCCTCTACTGCAGAGACCCTGTGGGATACTTGGGGGATTGAACCAGGGCTAGCTAACTGCAATGCAAGTACCCTCCATGTTATTGCTCTGACCTTACTGTAGTATTTTCAATGTCATATATGGCAATTTTCTTTCCATTCCCTGATGGGTCACGCCTGGCCCTTACTCGTGGTCATAGGTCCCACACTGAACTCTAACCAAGTCCCAAACAAGGATGTATTTTACATTTGTTTCAAATTGGTGCTTTAGGTTCTGTAGAGGAATAGATTTACACTTCTGTGCCTGTTCAGTGAATCAATTAAATAAAGACATTCTCACAACTGAGCCCTCTCCACATTCATAAAATTTGGTCTTCCTACTAGTGAAAAGGAAAAAATGGGACAGAGCAACAGCAGAGTGTTGTAGGACATTTGCCTTCCATGTGACTTACCAGAGTTTGATCCCTGTATCCCATCTAGAACCCCCAGCACTGCCAGGAATGATCCCTGAGCTCAGAGCAAGGAGTAACTGCTAGTGCCACTGGGTGTTGCACCAAAACCAAAAAAAGGAAAGAAAAGAAAAGAATCCCAGGGAGCTAGTTCAGCTAGCACTGTACCTGCCTTTCCCTCAGTAGACCCAGGCGGATCTCCCAAATTCCTTAGGTTCCCATAGGTGCTGCTCAGCACCAGGATTGATCCCTGAGTACAGTGCCAGGAGAGGCTCCTAAGCATTGATAGTGTGACCCAAAAAGTTAGAAAAGTAAGCATGACATACAAAGAGAAAAAAGACAGTTGGGGCTCACTGCTCTCTTTTTGAAGTACATTATTTATCTTTAGAGCCAGTAAACATGAGGAAGAAAATAGAACAGATATTTGCTGGTCTGCCAGCTTCCTTGTCAATGGATCTGCATCATCTTCTGCAAGTGTTGGGAATGACTTCGGGGAAGGGACAGATACCAGAGTGAACATAGAACCCTCTCTAATATGGCCTGCCCGTGGGACCCTGCAATTACTCATTTACATTTCAGAAATGACCTTTCCTGCCCCTCTACTCAGTCTATTATCTAACTAAGCACATTTCTTTACTGACATCTACCAATTTCTACAGACATCTATATAAGTGGAGAATTGAGTTTTTGTGATTGAAATCACAATTGGGGGCCTGGTTTTTGTTTGTTTGTTTGTTTGTTTTGGGTCACACCCTGCATCGCTCACGGGTTACTCCTGGCAGGCTCAGGGGACCATATGGGATGCCGGGATATGGGATGCATGCCTTCTGCATGCAAGGCAAATGCCTTACCTCTGTGCTATCTCTCTGGCCCTGGGGCCTGGTTTTAAAGTAGACTGTTGGGGCCAGAGTGGTGGCATAGCGGTAGGACATTTGCCTTGCATGCGGCTGACCTAAGACAGACCTAGGTTTGATCACTGGCATCCCCTATGGTCCCCTAAATCAGGAGCGATTTCTGAGCGCAAAGCCATGAATAACCCCTGAGTGTCAACGGATGTGGCCCCAAAACCAAAAATAAATAAATAAATAAAGTTGATGGTTATGGGAGAGAGAAGTAATTGACTAACTCTGTTATTCCGCAGGGAATCAGCCAATCTCGGTGGGATGAGGGAGATCCTGTGCTGTGGGACACAGTGTGGAGGAAACCGTCCTGTCCACATTCTGATGGGAGTGAGGACTTGGAGGACATCCGTGTTGGAGGAGGAGGCCAGAATGAAGAGAGTGTCTTTGCTGTCGATCCCCAATCTACTGGGCACAGTGTGCCTGAATCTACACAGCACAATCCTTGGGCAAGGACCGCCACGA
Organism: Suncus etruscus; assembly: GCF_024139225.1. NCBI lineage: Eukaryota > Metazoa > Chordata > Mammalia > Eulipotyphla > Soricidae > Suncus > Suncus etruscus. The sequence continues at coordinate 75,576,841 of NC_064861.1, read as the reverse complement.
TGAGAACACCCTGGGAAGAGCAAGCAGTAGTGTTTGCTTCAAGCCCTTCACAAGGACAGGCTCATAAGCACATTCCCCATGGAGTAAAGATGCCCAAGTGTAAGCAGTATGGCAGGGCATTCTCTTGTGCTGGATACCATGATGTACCCTCATACAGCTTCAGTGCACAGAACCCCTCTGACTGTCAGCAAGGTGGACATGCTCTTTGTCAACCCCCACATCCGAGCGACCCTAAGGAAGTCCAGATAGGAAAGAAACGGCATACGTGTCTGGAGTGTGGCAAGGCCTTTCCGTACCCCTCAGGCCTTCTTAAACACAAGAAAATCCATTCAGGAAAGAAGCCTTATACTTGCCAGGAATGTGGGAAGGCCTTCTCTCAAACCTCACACCTCACTAGGCACATGAGTATTCATACTGGAGAGAAACCTTATTCATGTCAGGAATGTGGAAAGGGCTTCGCTCAATATTCAGACCTTAGGTGCCACTTGAATATTCACACGGGAGAGAAGCCTTATACATGTCAGGAGTGTGGGAAGACCTTTGCTATATCTTCAAACCTTTCTGCCCACAAGAAAATCCATACAGGACACAAGCCTTATACATGTCAGGAATGTGGGAAGGCCTTTTCTCACTCTTCAAGCCTTACCAGGCACATGAATATTCATGCTGGAAAGAAGCCTTATACATGTCAGGAATGTGGGAAAGCCTTCACTCTATCCTCACACCTTACGATGCACATGCGCACGCATACTGGAGAGAAGCCTTATTCTTGCCAGGAGTGTGGGAAGGCCTTCACTCAATATTCAGCTCTTAGATGTCACATGAATATTCATACAGGAGAGAAGCCTTATACATGTCAAGAGTGCGGAAAGGCCTTCACTCACTCCTCAAGCCTTAGCCGGCACGCGTATGTTCATTCAGGAGAGAAGCATCATACATGTCAGGAGTGTGGGAAGGCTTTCTCTTTCTCCTCACACCTGAATAGACACATGTATATTCATACAGGATTGAAGCCTTACACCTGTCAGGAGTGTGGGAAGGCATTCAATCGGTCCTCAAATCTTTTCGTGCACAAGAAAATTCATGCAAAAGAGAAGCCTTATTCATGTCAGGAATGTGGGAACACTTTCGCTTACTGCTCATGCCTTTGTAAGCAAGAGAATTCATCTGGAGAGACACCTGATGTGCGTGAGGAATGCGGGAAGGTCTTCACTCCTGTTTTAACCTTTTCATTGATGAGAAAATGATGTCTGGAGTGTCTTACTAAGCGATCATACCATGTAGTTGGCATTGGCCTTTCACACCACTGGCTGGGATTTGATCTCAGATCCTGTGGGATATTCAAGCGCTACTGGAGGGATTCCTGAGTGCAGAGCCAGGAATAAACTTTGAATACCACAGGATGTGGCCCCAAAAGGAAATAAAGGGATTTTAAACTGGAGAGAATCTTGACCTATGTAGACAATGTGGGTAGGTCTTGCTTACTTCTGAATGCTTTATGTTCATAAGAAAATGCATATTCGGGGGATACCTATAGCACAGCAGGTAGTGCTTGCAAGCGCCCAACCCAGGTTTGAACCTCAGCATCATATGTCCCCCAAGTCTGCTAGGAGTACAGAGCAAGGAATGTGACCTGACCACTGTCAGGTGTGACCCGAAAACAAAATGCATACTAGAGAGTAACTTTATAAATGGAGAGTGAGAATACCTTCACTAATTTCTCATTAGTATGCTTATGAGATTTTAACCTAGGTAAAGACATATTTTGTGAAAGCCTTCAAATTCTCTTAATTTTCTCAACTGGCCGAAGTGGTAGTACAGTGGTAGGGTATTTGCCTTGTACGCGGCTGACCCAGGATTGATACGGGTTTGATCCCTGGCACCCCATATGGCCTCCCAAGCCAGGAGCAATTTCTTTTTGTTTTGTTTTGTTTTGATTTTGGGCCACACCCGTTTGACGCTCAGGGGTTACTCCTGGCTATGCGCTCAGAAATCAGCCCTGGCTTGGTGGGACCATATGGGACGCCGGGGGATTGAACCACGGTCCATTCTACGCTAACACTTGCAAAGCAGACACCTTACCTCTAGCGCCACCTTCCCGGCCCCTACCAGGAGCAATTTCTGAGCGCAGAGCCAGGAGTAACCCAAGTGCTGCCGGGTGTGACTCAATAAAATAAAAGGGGGGGGGGGGCAGAGAGATAGCATGGAGGTAAAACGTTTGCCTTTCATGCAGAAGGTCATTGGTTCAAATCCCAGCATCCCATATGGTCCCCTGAGCCTGCCAGGAGCGATTTTTGAATGTAGAGCAAGGAGTAACCCCTGAGCGCTGCCGGGTGTGACCCCCCAAAAAAGAAAAGGGGGCCCCAGAGAGATAGCACAGCCGATACATGACCAAAGGTGGTTGGTTCGAATCCCGGTGTCCCATATGGTCCCCCGTGCCTGCCAGGAGCTACTTCTGAGCAGATAGCCAGGAGTAACCCCTGAGCACCAACGGGTGTGGCCTAAAAACCAAAAACCAAAAAAAAAAAAAAGAAAAAAGAAATGTTAAAACGTAAGGCTTTTGGGAAGGCCTTAATTTTTTCATAAATCTTTTATTTTTTATTTTATTTTTTATTTTGGTTTTTGGGTCACACTTGCAGCACTCAGAAGTTACTCCTGGCTCTCTGCTCAGAAATCGCCCCTGGCAGGCTCAGGGGACCATATGGGATGCCGGGATTGGAACCACCGTCCTTCTGCATGAAAGGCAAACGCCTTACCTCCATGCTATCTCTTCAGCCCCCGTAAAGCTTTTAATAGGTCAAATTATTCTGCAGTTAAACCTTATATGTGTATGGAATGTGGGCAGGCCTTCACTTCCTCCACAAATGGTATTAGTAAGTTCTGAGCATTACCAGGTATTCACAGAAACAGATACTGGAGAGATACCATAGAATGTAAGAAATATGTTGAGGCCTTTGCTCAGTGTTTAGATGTCCTGAGTGAATTCACATGATATGAAGCCCCACACTTGTTCTGAATGGGGAAAGCTTTTGACACTTGCTCAGCATTCTGATCACAGGAGAATTCTAGAAATCCTTGAGGTTTTAATGGATGTGAGAATCTGTCACCATAACCTCACCCCTAATTGTGAGGTTCATTCTCCTGTAATTGCCTGATATCACCTCCAAGGTCCTAATATTTACCATGAGTGAAAGCAGTGATTTTTCACATTAGAAGCATCAACCTGTGGAAGTGGTGGTGTGGATGCTGTCCAGAAGATTCCATGGTCTCGGCACTCTGAAGGAAAGGGGCCTGCATCAGGATTGTTTCCGTTTGCAGCTAGATCCATTTCCCAATCTTTGCAGCTAACCCCTGTCTGCTAATAGAAGGGAGAGATGGGAAGGGCAGCATGATGGAGATTGGGAACCAAACAGGTAAAAACAGGACCCAGAGAGATAGCACAGCGGCGTTTCCCTTGCAAGCAGCCGATCCAGGACCAAAGGTGGTTGGTTCGAATCCTGGTGTCCCATATGGTCCCCTGTGCCTGCCAGGAGCTATTTCTGAGCAGACAGCCAGGAGTAACCCCTGAGCATCGCCGGGTGTGGCCAAAAAAAACAAAAAAGAAAAGAAAAAGAACTAAAGGTAAAAACATCCATGACTCAGGGCTGTCAGGTCAAGCCACTGTGTGCCATTCTTAATTCCATCTCTGGGTCTGGTGTCTGGGCCTCTGGTTCCAGGGTGTCTGTGGTAAGCAATCACATGCTGCACTAATGTTTAAACTTGTTCATGTGTCAGCTGGATCCTTATTCCTATAGGAAGGTCTTGTACTATGGAAAACTGAGTTTCATGTTTGCTACTGTACGTGAGCCTCTGAGCCCCACCAGGGTGATCACAGAGCAGAACCACTAGAAAACCATGAGTGACGCCTGTGGGGGAACGACCAAAATACTGTTTTGGCCTGTTTGGGGGTCAATGCTGCAGTGTTCAGAAGCTATTCCTGGGACTGGAGCTATAGCAGAATGGTAGGGCATTTACCTAGCATGCGGCCTATCTAGGACGGACCTTGGTTCAATCCCCCAGGATCCCATCTGGGCTCCCAAGCCAGAATGATTTCTGAGTGCATAGCAAGAAGTAACCCCTGAGTGTCACAGGGTGTGGCCCAAAAAAGCAAAAAAAATTTTTAAAAAGTTGCTGGCTCTGTACTCCTGATCATCATGATTTTTTTTTTTGGTGAAATGATGTAAGCCTGACTAATGTTTAAACTCGCTCATGTGTCAGCTGGATTCCTATAGGAAGGTCTTGCTGTACTATGGAAAACTGAATTTCATGTTTACTACTGTATGTGAGTCTCTGAGCCCCACCAGGGTGATCGCAGAGCACAGAGCCCTGGAAAACCATGAGCGACACCTGGGGGAAAACATCCAAAAAGTAAATAAGAACAAATTTAAAAAATTAAAATAATGAAAAAGAAAACCTCATTGATGTTTGAGAGAAATATGCTTCAAGTGAGATATTTTATTTATATTTTTTCTTGGACAACATGCTATGTTCAAGAGTATTTCCTAGTTCTGCACTCAGTAATTACTCCTGGCTGGCCTGGGGACCCTAGGAGATGATGAGGATTGAACCTGGTTTGGTTGGGTTATGCATACTTTGCACTCAGTTGACTCAGGTTTGATCTTGGATATAAGTGGGTCCTTGGCCTTTGTAGTAGTAGTACTAGTAAAGGCCACCAGATGATCAGTAGAGGCTGCTGGGGCTGGATCTACTGAAAATGCCAAGCCTCGGGCAGAGTGGCAAGGCAATTCAATGGGGAGTAACAAAGGCCAGAGAGATAGCATGGAGGTAGGGTGTTTGCCTTGCGTGCAGAAGGACAGTGGTTCGAATCCGGATATCCCATATGGACCCCCAAGCCTGCCAGGAGCAATTTCTGAGCGTAGAGCCAGGAGTAACCCCTGAGCACTGCCGGCTGTGACCCAAAAACCAAAAACAAGAAAAAAATATCCCAACCAAACCAAACAAAACAAAACAAAAACAAAGGGGAGTAACAGAGGTTGGCAATACACTCTTCCCAAAAGTCCAGGCAGTTGGCACTGAAATTACAATTTTTCTCCAACATGATCAGAATCTATTACCCACACACATCAGTGATTCATGTATGTGAGTCAGCCTGCTCAGGAGCAAACCTATAGTGCCTGGAGGATTCTTCCCCTTTATGCCAGATTTTAATTTGTAGGGGCACTGGACCAGTATTATGGTTATAGTTTGAGGGTAGGGCATATTTGAGGCACAACTTCCTGCAGTAGAAGATTGCCACGAATCTATTGATTGTAGCCATGTTGGCTTGGACTGTGCAAGCAAAGTGCAGATAGAAGTGTTCCCTGATTCTGGGCCCGGAGAAATAGCACAGCGGCATTTGCCTTGCAAGCAGCTGATCCAGGACCTAAGGTGGTTGGTTCGAATCCGGGTGTCCCGTATGGTCCCCCATGCCTGCCAGGAGCTATTTCTGAGCAGACAGCCAGGAGTAACCCCTGAGCACCACCGGGTGTGGCCCAAAAACCAAAAAATAAAAATAAAAAATAAAAAAAAGAAGTGTTCCCTGATTCTGCAAGGCCTGGGGATGGCCCCTTTTCCAGTTTCAAGACAGCATGATCAGTAGTGGTCTGAATAGACAGGTCCAGGAGAAATTTTACCATTCCTGTGAAAATGCCCTAATTTACCACAGTTAAAACATCTACCTTGAGCTTGTGATCTTTGGGGCTGGCCTCTTCTCCCATTTTCTTGAGACAGGATTACCAGACCAGTGCCAATCTCTGACCCAGTGGTTCCCCTGCCACACCTTGGACAGGGTCCAGGTGGTGCCCTTGAATGGAGGGTATTGGAAGAGGCTCTGTATTCTCTGAGGTATAGACTCATCCATCCCAACTATCCTGAGATTGCCTTTGTATGGAATAGGCCTCGATGGTATGAATGTGTGCCTGATGTTTAATAAAACCAATGTTTGGACAAGTTCTTTTTGGGGTCACACCTAACAGTGCTCAGGGGTTACTCCTGGCTCTATGCTCAGAAATCACTCCTGGCAGGCTTGGGAGACCATATGGGATGCCGGGATTAGAACCTCCATCCTTCTGCATGAAAGGCAAATGCCTTACCTCATGCTATCTCTCCGGCCCTTGGACAAGTTATTAAATATTTCATGTTACCGTCTCCATTTTCTGATAGGGTGCAAGATTACATGGAAATCTTCCCTGACATTCTCAAAAGCTAACGGTTTTATTAGGTGTCACTGTTATTCTTTACCCCTAACTTGTCTCTGAATTGCATCTGTCAGTTTCCCCAGAAATTCCACATATGGCTCAAGAAACTCCCTGAAAAATCCTTGTATAACTTTCTTTAAGTTTGGCATCAGCATCAGTCTTTTTCCAAACCCACAGCACCAACACACAACTCTGCACTAGGTTAGCAGAGATAAGGCGGCTTGTTTTCTTATCTCTTTCCAATACCCTTTCCCAATCAACATCTCGTAAGTCAAACAAAGCCATGAAATTTTTATTTCAGAATGACCTACTGGGAGCAGAGCTATAGCATAGTGCTGAGGAGTTTGTCTTAGATGCTGCTGAACTGGGACAGACCCAGGTTTGATGCCTGGTATCCCATATGGTACCTCGAGCCTACCAGGAGTGATTTATGAGCACAGAGCCAGGAGAAACATCTGAGCACCCCCAGATGTGGCCCCAAAACAAAAAATAAAATGGCCTAGGGTGTGGAGTTTAGTCTTCATCACTAAGCCACATTTTCCACTGCATATATTGAAAATGCTCAGGCAGGTCTTTTTTTGGGGAGCGGGGGCACACCCGGCGGTGCTCAGGGGTTACTCCTGGCTGTCTGCTCAGAAATAGCTCCTGGCAGGCACGGGGGACCATATGGGACACCGGGATTCGAACCAACCACCTTTGTTCCTGGATCGGCTGCTTGCAAGGCAAACACCACTGTGCTATCTCTCCGGGCCCCGCTCAGGCAGATCTTAGCAATCATCTGAAAATCTGAGGAGCTGAATGCACACTCATTCTATCCTGTAAGGTACTCAGTACAGTATGGGGAAGTTGGTCCATATGAGATGCAGGCCTTTTTAAGCCAGCTGAGTGAGTCCCATGTTCAGGCCTCATAAGATGGAGGCTGATTATCCTCCTGATGGGTGGAAAAGAACTATGAAGCCTAGAACTATGCGAGCTTTGCCTGGAGTGATGTCTCAGGTGATCTCTATGATCTCTATGGGGCTGTGGTGGGGAAGAAAAGTTACAGTCTCTACTAAGCCACTTTCAGATTCTGAGTCTGAAGAGGTAGTAGCTGTTTCATCAGTAGCATCTTGCTCATCCGATTCACTAGAACTGGCAGATGGTGGTTTTTTTGGTTTAATGCCAATGGCGAGCATTGAATTATTGGCCCTGGGACACCTTCTAATTTTAGAACACATCACCACTGGGAAGGCGTTTTTACTCTCTACTGTAGAAGATATTTCAGAGAATGTGGCATGTAAATTCCGGAGTGAGAGGCACATGTGAATGGACAAGAATAACATCAAGCCGCCCTACATGTTGTCACCACTTTATTAAGGAATATGATGAAAGGCATAGTACCTTTAGTCAAAAACCAAGAAAATATATTAACTTTAATCCACCAGGGAATCATGACCTTGATCCTGGAAGGGACCATGGCCTCAATCCACCAATAAATCATTGTTGCCCCATTTGTTGGGTCCCGTTCACACCTTTGTTGATTGTTTGAGTATCCACAAAGAGCTCCCAGAATGAGAAATTGGTTCCCATCCCCTTGTCCCCTCTTTGGAGGATGATCTTGGTAATATTTATCCACAGCAAATAATCCACAGTGACAGGAGGGTTAAGGGGTAAAAGGTTGGGTGAGGAGAGTCCTTTGTCAACCTGTTGCTAGTTCCAAACACCTGGAGCCAGCCAGCCAACTCTGGCAAAACACCCCCCCCCCCCCCAACGCCACGAACCTAAGCTATTTATTTGGCTCTCAACAGCGCCTCCACCTGGAGGGTCAAGGTGGAACAACAGGCAAAGGATAATCTTATGGAAATATTTTCATATACAACAGGTCATTTCATTCACTGTTGTTCAGGTCTTTCTTCTCTGGTACCCATTTCAGTGTACCAGATGTAAAGTTGCACATGCCACAATTTTTTTTTTTTTTGTTTTTTTGGGCCACACCTGGCGGTGCTCAGGGGTTACTCCTGGCTGTCTGCTCAGAAATAGCTCTTGGCAGGCACAGGGGACCATATGGGACACCGGGATTCGAACCAACCACCTTAGGTCCTGGATCGACTGCTTACAAGGCTAGCACCGCTGTGCTATCTCTCCGGGCCCGCACATGCCATAATTTACCCTTTCAGGTAAAAGTGGGTCTGGAGCAGGAGTTGCCACCAGATATAATCCAAACTAAATTGAGGAGAATGAAACATGTTTAGTCAGGAACTTTTCATCTCATGGAGGATGGATAGAGACAAGCCCACCAATCTGCAGTTTTTTTCTTTTATTTTTTTTTCAATCTGCAGTTTTTTTTTTTTTTTAATTAAACCAAGGCCATAGGGCCAGAGTGATAGCACAGCAGCAGGGTGTTTGCCGTGCATGCCACAAACTCGGGACAGAGCCGGGTTTCATCCCCGGCATCCCATAGTCCCCTGAGCCTGCTAAAAGCAATTTCTGAGTGCAGAGCAAGGAGTAACCCCTGAGCACCGCCGGGTGTGCCCCCCAAAAAGAAAAAAAAACAATATTTTCATATACAACAGCCACCCCCATGCACTGGGGAAGTGGACAGGAAATGACCTATCTGGAACTTGCGTAGGTTATACTTAGATATAAATAAGAAGAGGGCAAGGACCACAAACAAGCCTGCTCAGAGTGAAAACATTGTTGAGCAGTGACCCAACACTTGTCTTCCCTGAATCCCTGAGGCAGAGCAGAGGTTGTGTGACCTGCATTGTTTTAGTAAATGCCTCACTTTGTCACACTTAAAGCACATAACCAGACCTCCAGAGGTAGGTTTGGACCCCTCACCTGGTTTCTGGGGAGACAGGTACTGAAGGACAGACACTTGCCCAATGAAATCCTTTGCCACACCTTGGGCAAGCACCAGATGATTTTGTTAGGGTCTGGGAAAAATCCCATCCTCAGGGTGACCGAGTGTTCCAAGGAATGACTTAGAGACCATGCAAGAGCACAGGTGAGATTTTATTCTGGCTCCAGGGTCAGTGCCCAAAGCAAAGACCCCAAGCTTTGTCTGAGCAAGGTTTATATAGATCATTTCTTTTCTTTTCTTTTCTTTTCTTTTCTTTTTTTTTTTTTGACCACACCCGGAGGTGCTCAGGGGTTACTCCTGGCTGTCTGCTCAGAAATAGCTCCTGGCGGGGCCGGGCGGTGGCGCTGGAGGTAAGGTGCCTGCCTTGCCTGCGCTAGCCTAGGTGCTAGCCTAGGACGGACCGCGGTTCGATCCCCCGGCGTCCCATATGGTCCCCCAAGAAGCCAGGAGCAACTTCTGAGCGCATAGCCAGAAGTAACCCCTGAGCGTCACAGGGTGTGGCCCAAAAACAAAAAAAAAAAAAAAAAGAAAAAAGAAATAGCTCCTTGCAGGCAACGGGGGGGGGGGGGGGGGGGGAGGGGGGAAACCATACGGGACACCAGGATTCGAACCAACCACCTTTGGTCCTGGATCGGCTGCTTGCAAGGCAAACACTGCTGTGCTATCTCTCCGGGCCCAGATCATTTCTTAAAGGAACAGTGTCATCATTTCTTACAGGCATAGGCGCAGTTTGTGCATTTTTACATCATAACTTAGCCAGAAGAAAGAAACATATTCAATGAACAAAAAGATGATCATTAAAACTTATCAACCCTAGTGTTACATATTGCAGGTGTCAGCTTATCACAGTGGACCAGGATGGGAACAACTTGGCCTTGTTAGTTACAGAGAAAAAAGGATCACTAAAACTCAAGGTTCAAATGTAGCTAATCGTTAGATTCCTTGGCACAGAGTGGCACATACATCAGCCTCAGAAGCATGGGAGTTGGACTTTCTGGCGCCGAGAGCCCCCTCTGGTTGGTACTGCTGAAATCACTCTAGGCTTATAATTATTAGCAATAATATAAGAATACTTAAAGGCTAACTTAACTTATTGATATACATATATCCTATAAAACTTAAAACTTAAAGTGGCAGCTATAACATAATAGTAAGTATAAACGGACCTTGATCCCACATGCCCAAGTCTTTATCTCCCAGGCTTGCTGTCCTTGGGAGCTGTGAGAGTAGAACTTGCTTATCTTAACTCGAGCTACCTGTCTGAGGCCTCTTTTTAACTGTCTGAGGCCTCTTGTCTCTGTGGTTCCCCGATCTTCTGGCAGGGGTTTCTGTTTGCAGGTTAGACTTCTAAAATGGGGCAGTCTTTGAAAAAGAGAAGTTTAAAATATAAAAGACCTAAAACCATTTAAGAAATTTTTCCTCATCAGTTTCCTTGGGTGGATTTCCTGGAGTTTGCCTCTGAACAGTAATTTTGTTAGATGTGCTGCAGTTGGGGGTGGGGAGGGATGTAGGAGGATAATTGTAAATCCTGGCATTTCTACAAGCAAGTAGAAATCCCATGACATCTTCTTTCTCCCTAATTGGGCACAAGACGCCTGACAATATTAATTGGCATTGTCAAAGACTAAGGTTTTTGTCAAAAGATTGCAAATTTCTGGGCAGAAAGGTAGCATGGAGGTAGGGTGTTTGCCTTGCATGCAGAAGGATGGTGGTTAAATTCCCGGCACCCCATATGGTCCCCCCAAGCCTGCCAGGAGCGATTTTTGAACATAGAGCCAGGAGTAACCCTGAGGGCTGCTGGGTGTGACCTAAAAAAACAAACAAACAAAAAAGAATATAAGTTAGCAATAGCATGGAGGTGGGTGTTTGCCTTGCATGCAGAAGGTCGGTGGTTTGAATCCCAGCATCCCATATGGTCCCCCGAGCCTGCCAGGAGAGATTTCTGAGTGTAGAGCCAGGAGTAACCCCTGAGCACTGCCGGGTGTGACCCCCCCCCAAAAAAAAAGAATATAAATTAGGATCCAAAGACACAATGCAGAGAAGGCTTCTGCACTCCTATGTTCATTGCAACACTAATGACAAAAGCCAGAAATTGGAAACCCAATTGCCCAAGAATAGCTGAGTGGATACATAAACCATAGTACATCTACACAATGGAACACCATGCGGCTAGTAGGAAAATGAAGTCATGAAATTTGTTCATACAGGGGCTGGAGAGATGGCACAGCAGTAGGGCGTTTGCCTTGCATGCAGCAGACCCAGGACAGACCTGGGTTTGATTCCCGGCACCCCATATGGTCCCCAGAGCTTGCCAGGAGTGATTTCTGAGAGCATATCCAAGAGTAAACCCTGAGTACCACTGGGTGTGGACCAAAACCCCAAAAAAATACATTAATTAAAATAAAATAATATAAAAAACAAATTTGTTTATACATGCATAGATGTAGAGTGTATGAAATAGTATAATACGGAATAGTCATACTAGTAAGGAATCTATCATTCACGAGCTCACTCCCCCACCCGATGATGCCCTCTGATGGTCTCTGAGGTAGAGGTAAAGGGGCAGACATAGGATGATCACACTCATGTATGGCTATAAAAAATCAAGAAAAAACTAATGAGAATAATGAGAATCGTATTCAAAGATAATAGAAATGCTGGGGAGATTGGGGTTGACAGAGAAGGAATCACTATGACAGTACGAGTTGGAAATGGTCACACAACTGAGAATCGAAAGGAAGTAAGGTGATGTGTATGATTCCACTTCAGTAACAGTATTGCAAACCATGGTGCCTGAAGGGAAAAAAGGGTGTAAGAGAGAGAGGGGAGTGGGAAAGAAGGAGAATGCCTGCCATAGATATAGGATGTGAGACAGAGGGTAACTGAACACATTAATGGCAGGAAATGAACACTGGTGAAGAGATGGCTTTGGATTATTTTATAATGGAATCTCAACTACCAGCAACTCTTTAATTCTATCGCACGGAGATTTAATGTAAAACATTGTTAAAAGTTATTAAAAAGAACTTTACATGGGCTGGACAGATAGCATGGAGGTAAGGCGTTTGCCTTTCATGCAGAAGGTCATTGGTTCGAATCCCAGCATCCCATATGGTCCCCCAAGCCTGTCAGGAGCAATTTCTGAGCATGGAGCCAGGAGTGACCTCTGAGCGCTGCCGGGTGTGACTCCAAAATTAAAAACAACAAAAAAAAATAGAACTTTACGAGGCCGGAGAGATAGCATGGAGGTAAGGCATTTGCCTTGCATGCAGGAGGACAGTGCTTCGAATCCCGCATCTCATATGGTCCCCCGAGCCTGCCGGGGGCTATTTCTGAGTGTAGAGCTGGAGTAACCCCTGAGCACTGCCGGGTGTGACCCAAAAACCAAAAAAAAAAAAAAAAATCCATAATAGGGGCCGGAGAGATAGCATGATAGCATGGAGGTAAGGTGATTGTCTTGCATGCAGAAGGTCGGTGGTTCGAATCCCGGCATCCCATATGGTCCCCCGAGCCTGCCAGGTGCGATTTCTGAGCATAGAGCCAGGTGTAACTCCTGAGTGCTGCCAGATGTAACCCAAAAACCAAAAACAAACAAACAAAAGTAATCCATAGTATTGTTCACACTACAGATATATAGTGATTTGTAAGAAATGGGGGTGAGAACCAAAGTACTCTGATTTTTATTTAATAACATATTATTTCAAATTTACTATGTTTGTTCATTTATCAGCTAGATCCACATTAAACTGGGAAATATTTTGCTGTGCATAAGGATGGGAACCTGGGTTTCAACCACACCACTCTATGTAGGAGAAGTAAATATGGAGCACACAGCTATCGTGTTAGACCCCACACCCTGAAGACTCCAGACCCTCAAGTTCTAACTTCCTTTAAGGACTAACAAGCCCCAAAAGTTTCCAGGACCTCGAAGCTATAATAATCATCAATCCTGGAGCAACTTCAAAGTTTATTTACCCTTTTCCCCTTCCTTCTTAGATACAGCTCCCTTTTTCATTCACAGGTCAAAGTCTCCTTGTTATGAAGTCCATTCTGTTTTTCAGCCCAAAGAGTATCATACTACCAGATAGAGGGGGGCTAATAAGTTAGGTCATCTGTGAGATGTGAGACACGGATGGTCATAGGATTGAAAATAAAAATTGAGGGCCCGAAGAGATAGCACAGTGGCGTTTGCCTTGCAAGTAGCCGATCCAGGACCAAAGGTGGTTGGTTCAAATCCCAGTGTCCCATATGGTCCCCCGTGCCTGCCAGGAGCTATTTCTGAACAGACAGCCAGGAGTAACCCCTGAGCACCGCCGGGTGTGACCCAAAAATCAAAAAAAAAAAGAGAAAAAAAAGAAAGAAAAGAAAAATGGAATCAATCGGGGCCGGAGAGATAGCATGAAGGTAAGGCATTTGCCTTTCATGCAGAAAGTCATTGGTTCAAATCCCAGCATCCCATATGGTCCCCCAGCCTGCCAGGAGCGATTTCTGAGCCTGGAGCCAGGAGTAACCCCTGAGCTGCCGGGTGTGACCAAAAAAAAAAAAATTGAACCAATCATGTATACTTTGGAAGTTAAACTATTTGTATTAACTAATAAACATGCTGAAGCCTGTTAACTCTATATAAATTGCATGTTAGTTTCATACAGGGCTTTTGTATCACAACAGAGTGCCCAGCTAGGGGCCGGAGTGGTGGCACAGCAGTAGGGCGTTTGCCTTGCACGTGACTGACCTAGGTCGGACCTCAGTTTGATTCCCCGGCGTTCCATATGGTCCCCTGAGCAGGAGTGATGTCTGAGCACATAGCCAATTGTAACCCCTGAGCATCACCAGGTGTGGCCCAAAAACCAAAACGAAAACAAAACAAACAAAACAAAAAAAATGCTTTATGCTCAGTTATAGCTGAATAAATTCCCTTTGCATTTTACATGATCAGAGTTGGTCTTTGACGCTCAGCACCAGTCGGGTTATCTGCTTGAACACTAACTATAGTAAAAGTGAGCTTCCTGCTAGAAAACTCCTAATGATAAAATTTCAAGGTCATAATATTTCCTGAATGAAAGCAAGTGTAGTATCCATTATTGAGTTTTGTAATTCAGCCAAGAGGGCCTGTACAGTAGGAAAGGGGTAGAGTTTTAGACTTGCATGCACCAAACCCAGTTAGACTCTCTCAGCATCCCTATATGGCTCTCAGAGGACTGTCAGGATGAATTCTTGAGTGCAGACCCAGGACTATCTCGTGAATATCACCGGGTTTGACCCCCAGAACCCTCTCAGCCCCCAAATGAGAAACTTGTAACCCAGCAGGATAGAAACCTCTTGAGTGTCCAGAAGGTTCCCATGATAGCAGAGGTGTGGGGAATTATTTCTGGTCTCATCGATGCCAATATCCTAGCCATTGAAGGAATTTGCACTGTTGGGAAGGCAACAAGACGTTGGCAGAGGGTAAGGGACACTGGTGATGGGATCAATGTTCAAACACTATCTACCTGAAACTTCATCAAGCATGTTATTGTAACTTGCTGATTCAATAATAAATAGAAGGGACTGATAAGAAAAGCACAGTGGTGAGGGCACAGGCTGTGCAGGCTGCTAATCTGGATTTGATCCCAGAAACCCCTATGGTTCCCTGTAGACAGTTAGGCAAAATTGTCAAGTTCCCGTGAGTCACTAGAGTTGGCCACCAAAATTAAGTCAATAAAAAGTAGAATGGACTCTTGGGATGAGGCTGGGAACATGCTGGTACTGAAGGAAATAAAGAAGCAAATAAAATCCCAGCACTTCAGGACCAGGGTTTTAGCACAATGGGCAGGGCGTTTACCTTGCATGTGGCCAACCAGTTTTTGTGTGTGTGTGTGTGTGTGTGTGTGTGTTTTTTGGGTCACACCCGGCAGTACTCAGGAGTTATTCCTGGCTCCATGCTCAGAAATTGCTCCTGGCAGGCACCATATGGGACACCAGGATTCGAACTGATGATCTCCTGCATGATGCCTTGCCTCCATGCTATCTCTCCGGCCCCGCCAACCAGTTTTGATCTCTGGCATCCTATATAATCTCCTGAGCCTACCAGGTATAATTCATGAGCATTGCTGGCTGTGTGGCACAAAAACAAACAAAAAAGATTTCTCTCTTTTGGGAGCCAGAATGATAGCACAGCAGGTAGGCCATTTCCTTTGCACAAGGGTGACTCAACTTTGATCCCTGGCTACCTATAAGGTCTGCTTAGTCCTGCCAGGAGTAATTTCTGAGCACAGAGCTAGGAGTAATCCCTGAGCACCACTGGATGTGCCCAAACACAACAATTACAACAACAAAACAAACAAAAGGATCTTCATATATATAGTGTAGAAGCCTCTTGCCTTTAAAATAGATGATCCAAGTCCTATCCCTAGCTCCCAAGAGTTATTTTAGAGCAATGAAGCAAGAATAAGTCTAAGTACTTCTTATGCGGCCACAGAGACAGTAATGTATTGTGCAAAACATAACATACAGCAGAAAATGAGTGTCCAGTGAATTTTAAGCCCTTGATTTTAATTTTGTGGATGGGACAGGACATAGACTGATATTCAGTGCAGTTTGTGATACCATTTTGGTTTGGTTCTTTTGGCCCTCAGGAGGTACTAAGGGCTTACTCAGGCTCATCACAGAGCAATTGTTCTTGAAAATGCTCAAGGACCTATGGGATGCAAAGGATCAAAACCTGGCTATTTACTTGCAAGGCAAATGCCCTGCCCCCTATACTATTGTGGGACCCTTGGATTATACAGTCTGGTTTTGGGGTCACACCCAGAGGTGATCAAGGATATTCCTGACTTTGCACTCAGAAATCACTCCTGGCAGACTCAGGGAACACTATAGGATGCCAGTAATAGAACAGAATCAGCCACATACCATCCAATGCGCTCCCCGCTGCAGTACTTGACATCCCAGAGTCTGCTGAACATTGCCAGGAGTTATTCCTGACCACAGAGCCAGGAGTGACCTCTGAGGCCCCTGATTAAGCCTGCCCCAATCAAAATGAAAACTAAATGAAGAAGGGCCCGGAGAGATAGCATAGTGGTGTTTGCCTTGCAAGCAGCCGATCCAGCACCAAAGGTGGTTGGTTCGAATCCCGGTGTCCCATATGGTCCCCGTGCCTGCCAGGAGCTATTTCTGAGCAGACAGCCAGGAGTAATCCCTGAGCACCGCCGGGTATGACCCAAAAACAAACAAACAAAAATAAATGAAGAAAACGAACAACAAAAGAAAATAAAGAACTCTAGCGCACATGTCATGTGATCAGCCCCCCACTGTCCATCTCTCCATGACCTGGAGACCCGCAGAGGTTTGAATCACCTCATCTAAGTCAAGGAATAGCTGAAATTGGCCTTCCAGGCCAGCAAGTGACTGGTGCTGAGTTGGAGCCTGGCCCTTTAAGAACAGCCAGAAGTCGCCTTGACGTCACGAAGCACACGGATTTTTCTTCTCCGGTCCTTTTCCTGCTGCGGTTCCCTTCTGCGCCCCACGCGAACTCCTGGAGGAATCGTGAGTGGGGTTCCCACTGGAGCTGGCGGGGGGTCTGGAGGGACGATTTTCTTTTGCCCAACGAGGCTCCTCTAAGCGCCCCGACACGCGCGGGGCGCCCCAGGGGTGTTTTGGGGGTGGCGGCCTCCCACTCGCGGGACGATCGGACCGCGCGGACCTTCTGACGTTGTTGCTGCTTTGCGTTGAATTCAGCCGGATCGTCGTCGTTGGACGGAGGTTGGTGAGGAAGAGGCGAGTCGGGGCCCGGGATAGCAGAGCGGGAGGGCGATTCCCTTGCAGGCGGCCACCCCGGGATGGACCCGGGTTCGATTCCCGTCCCCCCGTGTGTTCCCCCGAGCCTGCCAGGAGAGACTTCTGAGTGTAGAGCCCAGAGTAACTCCTGAGTGCTGGGGGGTGTGACCCAAAACCAAAAATAAAACAAACCAAAAAAAAAAAATGAAGAAAATTCTTTCTGAATGGTTTGATCTACATCCAGCTGGGAGAATAGAATGTTTGCCTGACTCAGCTTGGATCTCTAACTTTCTTTAAAGTGTAGAGAATCCTTCATGTGCAGGGAATGTGGGAAGGCCCTTCTTGATTTCTGAATGTTTTCTCTGCATAAGAATATAAGTCCTCAAAGAGACTCCCCTTAACACTGAGGAGACTTAACAACAACGACCTACTTACAGGACAGGGCTTCCTGCATTGCCCTTTAATGGTGAGGTGAAATGAGAGGACACTCCGCATCCTGACTTCAATGTAGGATATGCAGATTCCAGGATATTTAATACAGACACATGATACCAACAACAGAGACTGTGTGAAAAGTGTGTTGGCACTACGGACAATGGCTTGGATTGGACGATCTAACTTGCCTGGAGCCTAGAGTTGGTCTTATGCCAGGAAACTTCAGGCGTAGGGTCTCTTTGTATTTAGGCCAAGGTTATTTCTTTCCATACCCCTCATATTTTGGTGGGCCTATGCAAACAACAATTGCCACTTTAACACCGTTTTTACTGTGCTCCTTTGACTCTAATCCTTAAAAAAAACCCACTTAAAATTTGAGGTTAACTTAAGCTAATATGCATGTACATGGAAATGTAAAAAATACTATGCCTCTAATGTTTAAGGAGTTACGTAAGTTTTATGGCTTTAGATTGCCTTGTGTGCTGTTAAGAAATATTACAATGTGTTACAATCTAGGGACTTGAGGGACAAAGTAATTGTACATGAATTCTGTTTTATTTATCTTAATGTTCTTTGGCTGAAAGTTCAAAGTTAAGATATCAGCAAGGGGACTTCTAAGAATTATGTTATAGGTGATTGTCCTTCCACTGTGACTTTACCTTGTCCTCTTTCTTTGCATTTTTTTTCTCATAATTAAATATAAAAAAAATTAAAAAAAAAAAAAGAATATAAGTCCTGGGTCTGGAGCAGTAGCCCAAGGATCAGCCCCCTCAGAGATCCTGTGGCAGAGCAACTTCCAGGCTGAGTGAGGGCGCAACGCTGCTGGTATGCTGGAGGGGGCCTGGTATGCAGAGGTCAAACCCCAAATTCAGCCCCTGCCTAGGTTCCCAAGGGCTGTGTGGAGCCCTGGGAGATGCTGGGCTCATGGCTGCCATTTCCTCTCTGTACAACAAAGCCAGAGCTTAGTGTCCACCTCACAGCTTGGATTCCAATCTGCTTCTCCCCAGGAGTGGAAGGAACCTCTGACCTCATCTCCCATATCGATCTAAGCTAGTGACCGGACTATGGGCACATCAGGGCTTTTCTGGCCCCAGTGCAGGCACTTTTGGTTAGGGAAGGGCTTGCACATGTCTCTAGTACTCACAGTTGTGACTTTCTTCCAGGGATTCCTGCAAAGGGCCTGTTGCTTCTCTGTGAATAATCCAGGTTGGAGAAGATGGGGTCACATCATCTGAACTCCTGTGCCCAGGTAGGGGTAAGTGTGGGCACAGAGAGGGTAAAGATGGGGAGTGAAGTGCACGGCCCCTCCCTCCTCCCCCCCCCCCCGTCAGGGTGTGGCTCCTGGCAGTGTCTCTGTACTCTGTTCTGAGGCCACTTTTGTCCTAGTATTTTGTCTTAGGTTTGTTGACCATACACAGTGGTACTTAGAAAGTTTTCCCTGACTGTGCTCCCTGGTCACCCCTTGCAGGTCTCAGACTCAATGGGGTTCTGGGCTCCAAGGTTGAGCTCTGGTAATATTGACCCTGATGTTGGTGAAGAATGAGACCTTGATCCCAGGATTTCTGCCATGAAGCATCATTCTTGCCTCAGTTGTGGAGAAAGCTCTTTCGTAGCTTTTTAGTTTCTGCCATGAGATTCTCCTGGCTCTGCACTCGGATGTCCCTCTTGCTGGGCTTAAAGGACCATATGGTGTGTCCTGATTCTTTCTGGGTCAGCCAAAAGCATCAAGTGCCCTCCAGGCTGTTATGTACAATCAGCACAAGGTTCTTTTCTATTTTGCAATTGTTCCTAGATTCTAGGCTGATGCTCTTGCTTCTGTCTCCTCCTTTTTTCACTCAGGACCCTTCATGTGGGCTTAATACATTCCCCCAGGGTCACTAACTCACAAATCTGTGTCTTCACCATTTTCTGACAACTGGAAAGAATGCTGCTGGGTCCTTTCTGCACCTTTCTGGACTTTCCTATGGGTTTTCTTTGGTTTTAGTTTGTTTCTCTGTGCTGTACTATCTGAGATTGTTTTGTTCTGTATTAAATTTTGTGTCATATTGGCAGGACTCAGGGCTTATCTTTTCTTTTTTAGGTGGGGGGGGGGGTCACATCAGCGGTGCTCAGGGCTTACTCCTGGCTCTTAGCTCAGAAATCGCTTCAGGCAGATATGGGTGACCATATGGGATTACAGGATTCAAATCACCTTCTGTCCTGGATTGCCCACATGTAAGGCAAAAGGCCTACCTTGGTGTTATCTCTCAGGCCCCTCAGGGCTTATTCTGGGCTCTGCACAGAGGGTTTACTCCTAGCAACATCAAGCAACCTTTGTGTGAGCCTGGGATTGACCTTGGCTTTGCCCTCTGTGCACTCACTGGCACTGTTCCTGTGGCCCCAACAAGATCAGTTTATATATTTATTTATCTCTTTATTATTTTGCCATACCTACCAGTGCTCAGAGGTTACTCCTCGTTCTGCTCTCAGAAAGGCTTGGGGGACCATATGTCATGTTGAGGATGGAACCACAGTTCATCCCAGATCCACAGCATGCAAGGCAAACATTCTACAGTTGTGCCATCTCTCCACTCCTGTTTTGCTTCTTTTTTTTTTTTTTTTTTTTTTTTTTTTTTTTTTTTGGTTTTTTGTGTTTTGGCCCCCCGGCAGCACTCAGGGTTTACTCCTGGCTCTATACTCAGAAATCGCTCCTGGCAGGCTCGAAGGACCATATGGGATGCCAGGATTCAAACCACTGTTGTTCCGCATGAAAGGCAAACGCCTTACCTCCATGCTATCTCTCCGGCCCCTCCATTTTAGTTCTTTCGTCTTTCATTCTGCAGAGTATTGCCTCTTTCTTCCTCCCTGAAGCCACATTTCTCCAAATAAAAAAAACCAGTTGCACTTTCACTCTCCTTGTTTATAGTCCCAGGGCTTTGTACCTTTGAGTGGCAACATGAGCAAATGATGTCACTAGAAAGCATAGTGACTGGAAGTTGTCTTTTTTACCTGCTCAAGGAGAGATTTGCTTGGAGATAAACCGTGAATGCTGATTCAGACTAGCAGAATTTTGTTTTCTTTAGACTAGCAGAAATTTGATGCACTCACTGGACCTTACATTTTCCATCTTTCTCCCCCTAGTACCAAATGTAGAGATGGATTGAAGTTGGAATTAGGCTCCCATGTGTTAGCATATATTCCTGGCACACCGAGAGTGATTTTTAGCTCTTGGCTCTATGCTTGGGAGTATGCGTAGCAGTGCTAAGTGGTATATGGTAATGGGCATTGGCCCAGGTATGTTTGTGTATATGCCACTATATCCAAGTACCTTGTCGAACAATGTTTGCTTGTTAAGGTGGCTGATCTCGTTTGATTTCTGAAGCCTATCCCCCAGAGGTGCTCAGGGAGAGATTGGTTTTGAGACTGGTTTCTCCTGAGTCGTTTAATCTTTGTAAGTCTGTCAAGACAGTCACTTTGGGATCCCAGGTAGTCCCATCCTCATCTCCAGTGCCTGAGATGAACCTCAGTCCTAACTCCTTGTGTGTGTTTTGGCTCAGGATGTGGTGACCTTCTACGATGTAGCTGTGAGCTTCTCCCAGGAGGAGTGGCCATACCTGGATGCCTCTCAGAGGGAGCTCTACAGAGATGTGATGCTGGAGATCTACCAGCACCTGCAGGCTATAGGTGAGAATCTCCCTGGGGCTACCAAATGGGACACTCCTATGGGGAGACCTCATATTTCCTGGGAATTTGTGTTCAACAAAAGATGCATTGGGATTTGGAGGTACCCATTGTTCTAACTTCCCAATCCTTCACTTTTTTTCTTTTCTCTTTTTTTTTTTTGGGGGGGGGGGGAGGGCGGTCATGCCCAGCAGCGCTGAGGGGTTATTCCTGGCTCTATGCTCCGAAATCGCTCCTGGCAGGCTCAGAGGACCATATGGGATGCGGGATTCGAGCCACTGACCTTCTGCTTGAAAGGCAAATGCCTTACCTCCATGCTATCTCTCGGGCCCCAACTCTTTTCCTTAGATGAATACTAATTTAAGTTTGTTTGTTTGTTTGTTTGATTGTTTTTTATGGGGGGGTCACTCCTTATTCTTGCTCAGAAATAACTCCTGGCAGATTCGGGGGACTATATGGTTGCCGGAAACTGAATGTGGGTCTGATTTGTGTTGGCCACATGCAAGGCAAACACCCTATAGCTGTGCTATCTCAGACCCCAAATTTATAGTTTTAAATATCATTTCACAATCTTGAGATTGTGTTGGGTGTTGCCTTGGTTGGTGTGAACCAGGTTTGCGTCAGGTTGGATCCTGGATCTACAATGATCCTCTAAGCTTCCAGAGGTCATCACTCAGCACAGAGCTAGAAATCAGCCCTGGTCAGAGTGAGGTCATCTCAGAATACTCCCAAATACCATTCATTTCATTTTTGTACATTAGGGACATATATTTTCCACACATGGGAGTGCTCAGAGCTTATTCCACCAACAGCTTAGAGACTACTCCCGCTATTGCTCTGGGAGCTCTTGGGGTTCTTCTGATCCAGCGTGGATCAGCCTTGGGCAAGGTGAGGTTCTTCCACTGTAGTAGTGTCCCAACCCAGGCAATATGTGAGCACTTGTGATTTGTTTTGCTGAAGATTTTTTGTTTTTTGCTCACACCCTGCTGTGCACAGGGGTTACTCCTGGCTCTGTGCTCAGAAGTCGCTCCTGCAAGCTTGGTGGACCATATGGGATGCCGGGATTTGAACTACCATCCATCATGTGTTGGCTTTGTGCAAGGCAAATGCTTTACTGCTGTGCATTCACTCGGCCCCTGCTCAAGATTTTTGGTTGTTTCTTTTGTTTATTTTTGTTTTGGGATCACACCAGGTACTCTCAGAAATTACTCCTGGCTCTGCACTCATATTTGAACCAGGGTCTGTTCGAATCAGCTACATGCCAGACAAATGCCCTAACTCTGTGCATTCTTTCCAGGACCCCTCCCCCCCTCACCCCCCCCCCCGAAGGTTTTTGTTTTGTTTTGTTTTGCCTTTTTTTGGGGGCCATACCCGGTGACACTCAGGGGTTACTCCTGGTTATACACTCAGAAATAGTTCCTGGGGGACCATATGGGATGCTGGAACATCAAGCCACAGTCCATCCTAGGCTCCCACTTGCAAGGCAGATGCCTTACCTCTAGTGCCACCACTCCAGTCCCTGCTTACGATTTTTTAAGGGTCACAGGCACCAGTGCTTACCAATACTATTGGGGGATGGTGTAGTATGAGGGATCATACTTAAGCTCCTGCCTGCAGAGCATGTTTTCTGATTACTTTTACTATGTTTCTGGGCCACAATGTGACTTGGGTTTGTCTTTTGTGGGGGCTACCCCCAGTAGAACTGGGGCTGGCACCTGGCTCTGCACTCAAAGATCAACCATGGCAGGGCTTGCTGCTGTTGGAAAAAAGTCAGGTGTGCATACTTTCAAGACAAGTGCCCTCTGTACTCTACTCTTACTCCAGCCCCTTCCTTTCTTTTTTCCTTTGTTTGCTGTTGAGCCACTCCTAATGGCGTTCAAAGGTTAGTCTGTCTTTGTGCTCAGATATTACTTGCGACATCCTCCGGGAACAATCTGGGAAACCAGGGATGGAACCAGGTCCACTGTGTCCACACAGTGTCCACACTGTGTCCACAAGGAAAATTCCCTTCTCTCTGTGCTATTCTTCTACTCCCAAAGATTCTTTTTGGGGGTTGCATATAACCTGTGGTTTTCAGGGGTTACTTCTGGCTCTATGCTCAGGAATTATTCCTGGCAAGCTTGGGTGACCATATCAGATGCCAGGGATCAAACTTGTGTCTGCTGCATGTAAGGCAAACACACTACCCATTGTACTACTGTTGCAGCACTTAGATCTAATCTCGTCTATTCAAAAACCAATAAGCATATTGAGAGCAGAGATTTTCTTCTTTATCTGGTTTGGCCTTGCTTATTACAGCCCCCGATTCATGGGGCTGCTGTCCCCTTCCCTTTCTCTAATCCAAGAATTGTCCCTCTTGGGGCAGGACATTGGGATGTGAAGCCTATGCTGATCTCCTGGTTGGTAGGCGCCGCTTGCAGAAGGCTACAGATAGGCATGTTTGCAGGTGAATGTGGGAGGTGCTTTCCAGCTTCAGACCCTGGGCTGGGTGTGGAGCATCTTGGGCACATGTGAAATGTAGGTGCTTAGCAGTATGCTTTAGCCTCCTGGTTTAGGTTTGCAGGACCTCTACCCCTCCCGTTCTCTGCCCTTCATGCTGACTCCCAGAATGATCTGGAGCTTTGGCTGTCTTAGCTTTATTCTGTCTGGTTCCCATCTGTGGGCCTTTAGGAAAGATTTTTAGATTCTGAGCCTTATCCATCGTCTGTGCCCTCAGATTGATTGCATACCATGGGTGTCCTTCTCAGGGGAAGCTGTCTCCACAGTTATCTTTGGCATTGATTCATTCCTGGCATTTTTGAGTTTGCCCCAGGAATGTTTTTTAGTCTCGTTTTTTAGAGGCTGCCTTGGTGTTGGTGCTTGAAGTCACTCCTGGTGAATCCTGATGCATTCAGGGGACTATCTGTGATGCCAGTGCTAGAACTGGATCCACTGTTCATAAAGTACACTCCCTTCCCATATAGATTTTGCCGGATTCTTGAAAACTATAAGAATCATTTTTTTTTTTTTCCTGCGAGTAACCTTGTGATTTTCTTGCCTCTACACTCAGAAATTAGTCCTGGCACTTTTTTGGAGAGCATATGAGATGCCTAGAATTCAACTTAGGTCAGTCAAATGAAAGGGCTGGCCTTCTCTCTTGCTATTGTTGACATGTGTTCTCAAGAGAACTCTAATATGGGTTTTGCCCACTCCTCATTGAGATACTCCTATCTTTTTTGTTTGTTTGTTTGTTTGTTTGTTTGTTGGGTCACACCCAGCGGCATTTGGATTACTCCTGGCTCTATGCTCAGAAATCGCTCCTGGCAGACTTATGGGATGCCGGGATTCAAACCACCCTTGGTCCTGGGTCAGCTGCTCTCTCTCTCTCTCTCTCTCTCTCTCTCTCTCTCTCTCTCTCTCTCTCTCTCTCTCTCTCTCTCACTACTGTTGACATGTGTTCCCAAAAGAACTCTAATATGTGTTTTGCCCGCTCCTCATTGAGATACTCCTATCTTTTTATTTATTTTTTTGGTTTTTGGTTTTAGGGTCACAGCCAGTGGCACTTGCATTGCTCCTGGCAGACATAGGGGACCATATGGGATGCCGGGATTCAAACCACCCTTGGTTTCTGGGTCGGCTGCTTGCTAGGCAAACACCCTAAGGCTGTGCTATCTCTCCTGCCCCTCCTATCCTTTTTGTAAGCTGATTTACTACCTAAAAACTACATATGGTCACTATCTTGACTATTCAATCAGATTTCACTCAGTTAATATTTTGTTTTTGTTGTTTTTTCGGCACACCTAGTGACACTAAGGGGTTACTCCTGGCTGTGAGCCCAGAAATTCCTCCTGGGTTGGGGGACCATTACGGACATGAGGGGACTGAAGCTCTGTCCATCCTAGGCTAGCACTTTCAAGGTAGATGCTTTACCACTTGCACCACAGCTCCAGCCCTCATTATCTTAACTTTTTTATTTTGATTTTGGGTCACACACTAGTGCACTTGGTTACTCCTTGAACAGTGCACAGAAAATACTTCAGTTATGCTCGGGTACTGTTTTGTGTGCTGGGGATCAGACCAGCATCAGATTTGTCAAGACAAACAAACATCCAACCCATTATTCCATCTCTAAGGCACATCATTCAAATTAAGGTTTTTTATTTTTAGATTTTTGGGTCACTACTCCTGGCTCTGTACTCAGAAATTGCTCCTGGCAGACTCAGGGGTGGGGCATATGCGATGCCGGGATTAGAACCACCTTCCTTCTGCATGAAAAGCAAACACCCTACATCCATGCTATCTTCCCGGCCCAGGTCCTAGATTTTGCCAGCAAGGCAAATGCCCTAATGCCCCCCCCATCTCGCCCCACTTTTTTTTTTTTTGTTTGTTTGTTTTACACTACAGTTGGTTGCACTCAGAAGATACTCTTAACTCCTGTGCTCAGAAATTACTTCTGGCAGGCTAGAAAGACCATATGGGATGCCAGGGATCCAACTTGTCAGTGAAATGCAAGGCAAACTCCTCCCTATTGTGATATTTTCCGACCCCCAACAGATTCTTACATTGCATATTTGGTTTCATTTTAGAATGCAGAACACCAGTTCACGATTTGGCCTTTCAGCAATTTCCTTTTGGGACGGGATCTCCAAAGAGGGGTGAAGTGGTAAGATTTGCATGTTCCAAATCAATATTTTTATGTGGTGTGGGATTTCTCTGTGGTGCAGGCTCATATAGTTCTTAAAGTAGCCCGTTACCCCATCTATAGTTTTTGCACTTCTGGGAGAATCCTGAGCTCATCATTGGGAGAGGTTGCTGTTACTCAGGTGAAAACCTGAGTGCAAAGTTCAATTCAATAAGTTTTCTCTCTCTCTCCTTTTTTTTTTTTTTTTTTTTTTTTTTTTTTTTTTGTGTTGTGGCCTCACACAGTGACACTCAGGGGTTAATCCTGGCTGTGTGCTCAGAAATCGCCCCTGACTAGAGGGACTATATGGCACTCCAGGGGATTGAACCCACCATTCATCCTAGGTGAGCCATGTGCAAGGCAAACGCCCTACCTCTGTGCCACTGCTCCAGCTCCAAGTTTTCATTTTTTGTTTGTATTTTTTGTTTATGGGCCACACCTGGTAGCGCTCAGGATTACTCCTGGCTCTGTGCTCAGCAATCATTCCTGGCATGCTCAGAGGACCATATTGGATGCCGGGGATCTACCCTGGGACACCCATGTCAAGACAAACGCCCTATCACTGACTATGCTATCAGCGTTTTCCCTCAATAAGTTTTCTAACCTAAAGTTATTAATCATATTTTCCACACTAAGGAAATGCTGTGATTTATGGTGGAAAGGGGTTAGGAAGGGAAGAAATATTTTCTTTTTGAAGTGATAAAATGCTAGGTCAAGTGTGTTTTTTGTTTATTAGTTTAGTTTTGGTTTTGGGAGACTGATTTTCCTAGCTCTGTACTCAGAATCACTCCTGGCTGGCTCAAGGGACTATATGAGATGTCAGGGATTGAACTAAGGTCACCCATGTGCAAGGCAAACACCCTACTTTCTGAGCAATTTAGTCAGGCCCAGATCGAGTGATTAAACTACTCATTTGTTGGTTTCATATTTCAGTGAAAAGTCTGTTTTTTCTGTGGTGATGGAAACCTGAATTTCGTCCCCAAGCCCCTTAAGTTTGATTGGGGGCACACAGCCAGAGTAAACATGAGCATTTCCTTTTAGGGTTCCTCATAGTGTATATAAAAACTAAAGTAAAGAGAACTCTTTGGTGTGTGGGAAGAATCTGCCTATAGTGGGGCTTATATGTTTAGGAAAACACTTACATGCCTGTTTACTCAATGAAATGGAGACATTCGGGCCCGGAGAGATAGCACAGCGGCTTTGCCTTGCAAGCAGCGGATCCAGGACCAAAGGTGGTTGGTTCGAATCCCGGTGTCCCATACGGTCCCCGTGCCTGCCAGGAGCTATTTCTGAGCAGACAGCCAGGAGTAGCCCTGAGCATCGCCGGGTGTGACCCAAAATCAAAAAAAAAAAAAAATGGAGACATTCTCACACTCAGGACTTCCACATCTGCAAAATTTGCTAGTCCTAACAGTCAAAATAAAAATGGGAGCAATCAGTAGCGTACAGGGTAAGACATTTGCCTTGCACAGGGCCCACCAGGGTTCGATCCCTGGTATCCCATATGATCTTCCCAGTACGGTAAGTAATGACTCCACAAAGCCGAAAGTAATTCCTGAGTATCACTCAGTTTGCCCCAACACACACACACACACACACACACACACACACACACACACACGCACATAAAAGAAAAAAATAAAGTGCCTAGTAAGTACATCTGATAGTGTGCCTGCTTTGCACGCAGTGACCCAGGGTTGAATATCCTATATGTTCCCTGAGCACTGTCAAGATTAAAGTCTGAGTGCAGAGCAAGGAGTAGCCTGTGAGCATAGCTGAGTGTGACCCAAAGAAAGAAAAGAAAACATTATATACGTAAGAGAAAAAGCTTGGATGAGGGGTTGACAGCCTCATGGACTTAGCCCTGACTCTTTAAAGTACAGAATTTATTTTATTTATTTATTTGATTGTCTGCCCACACATGGTGACTTTCAGGGTTTACTCCTGACTCCATGCTTAGAAATTGCTCCTGGTTCATGGGACCATATGGGATGCCACAGATTGAACGTAGGTCTGTTCTAGGTTCATCACATGTAAGACAAATGCCCTCCTGCTGTGCCATTGCTTTGGCTCCGTTTTATTGTTAGTGCCAATTTACACAGGGAAGAAAATTAAAAATAGAAAAGATACCTGCTGATCTGTTGGCTATCCTTTTCCCTAACACTGGTCTGTGGTATGTACTGCACAAGTGTCGGGAATGAGGGGGTAAATATCAGAGTGAACACAGAACCCCCACTGGAGAACCTTCTTGTGTACCCAATAATTCGTGATTTAGGGTCCAAAAATGACCTCCCTGTCCCTTTTCTCAGACTGTAACCTAACTAGTCAACTTTCTTTACTGAATGTACCTGTTATCCACAGTATTCCACAGTGGACAATTTAATTTTTGTGGTTGAAATCATAGTTGAGGGCCTGTTTTGAAAGAAGGAGACTAGAAATGAAGAAAAAAGTAATTTGACTAATTTGTGTTTTTCCACAGGGAAGTAGCAAACCCTGGTGGGACAGTGGGGATATTCCTGTGTTGAGGAACACAGTTGGAAGTACACAATCCTGCCTGCAGCCTGATGGAAATGAGGACTCATGGGGCATCTGTTCTGGAGGAGGTCAGAATGAAGTGAGCATTCTCGCTGAGAATCCCCAGTCCGCTGGGCACAGCAACCCTAAGTCTAATCTGTCCAGTTCCTGTACAAAGATCACCACACTTGGGCCACCCTGCCCTGACCAAACAGTGTTTGCTAGAATTCCCTCACAGCAAAAGTCGAACAAGCTCATTCCCTTCGGAGTGGAGACCCCAGAGTGTAAGCATTGTGGCGGGGCCTTCTCGTGTGCTTGGCATTGTGATTTACCATCGGACATGCTCAGTGCACAGAATCTCTCTGAAGGTCAGCAAGATAGACATGGTCTTTGCCAACTGTCACACCCAAGTGACCCTAAGGAGGTCTGTATGGAAAAGAAATGTCAGACACTTTCAGCAGGTGGAAAGGCCTCTCACCCCTCAGTCCTTACTACACTCATGAAAATTCAAATAGGAGAAAAGCCTTATACATGTCAGGAATATGGGAAGGTCTTTCCCCACTCTTCATCCCTTACTAGGCACAGGATTCTTCATATTGGAGAGAAACCTTATATATGCGAGTATTGTGGGAGGGCCTTCAGTCATAGCGGACATCTTTCTAATCACATGTATATTCATACAGGAGAGAAACATTATTATAAATGTCCAAACTGTGAGAAGGTCTTCTCTTCAATCTCAAAACTTAGTATACACATGAGTATTCATACTGGAGAGAAGCCTTATTCATGTCAGGTTTGTGGGAAGGCCTTTGCTCAATTCGCTGGCCTTTATTCACACAAGAAAATTCATTCGGGAGAGAAACCTTATATATGTCAAGAGTGCGGGAAAGCCTTCGCTCAATCTTCAAGCCTTTTAACGCACAAGAAAATTCATACAGGAGAGAAACCTTATGCCTGTCAGGAGTGCGGAAAAGCCTTTGCTCAATACTCAAGCCTTTTAACACACAGGAAAATTCATACAGGAGAGAAACCTTTTACATGTCAAGAGTGCGGGAAGGCTTTTGCTCAATCCTCAGGCCTTTTATCACACAAGTTAATTCATGCAGGAGAGAAAGCTTATACATGTCAGGAGTGCGGGAAAGGCTTCGCTCGATCCTCAAGCCTTTTAACACACAAGAAAATTCATACAGGAGAGAAACCTTATACGTGTGAACAGTGTGGGATGGCCTTCGCTCTATCCTCAAGACTTTTATCACACAAGTTAATTCATACCGGAGAGAAACCTTATATATGTCAAGAGTGCGGAAAAGCCTTCGCTCAATCCTCAAGCCTTTTCACTCACAAGAAAATTCATACAGGAGAAAAACCTTATACGTGTCAGGAGTGCGGGAAAGCCTTTGCTCGATCCTCAATCCTTTTAACACACAAGAAAATTCATACAGGAGAGAAACCTTATATGTGTCAAGAGTGTGGGAAGGCCTTTGCTCAATCCTCAGGCCTTTTATCACACAAGAAAATTCATACAGGAGAGAAAGCTTATACATGTCAGGAGTGCGGGAAAGCCTTTGCTCGATCCTTCCACCTTTTAAGACACAAGAAAATTCATACACAAGAAAATTCATACAGGACAGAAAACTTAGACTTGTCAGGAAAGCCTTCGCTCGATCCTCAAGCCTTTTAACACACAAGAAAATTCATTCAGGAGAGGAACCTTCTACATGTTAGGACTGTGGGAAGGCTTTTGGTTATTCTTCAAGCCTTTATAACCATAAGAAAATTCATTCCAGGGAAGCACACAGTGTGTAAGGAGTATGGGCAGGCTCTTACTCCTTTACAAGCCACTGTTAGTATGAAAATTATAACAGTATTGTCTGCATGGTCATACAACATGTTGGCATCTAAGGCAAACACCTTTCTGCTGTGCTATCTCTCCGGCCCCAAGATAGATATTCTAAATGGCAAGTATAGTCCTTTTCATTATGGAGGGGGGAGGGGAAATACCACCTGGCCTTCACAAACATGTGCTCAATGGGACCATACTAATCTCTAACCAAGCACCAAACCTGGATGACAATGCCATCCATGGACCATTGCCATGATGTTCCCAAGTAGGGACTGTAATTGGATTAAGAAAAGAAGATGGGGCCCGGAGAGATAGCACAGAGGTGTTTGCCTTGCAAGCAGCCGATCCAGGACCAAAGGTGGTTGGTTCAAATCCCGGTGTCCCATATGGTCCCCCGTGCCTGCCAGGAGCTATTTCTGAGCAGACAGCCAGGAGTAACCCCTGAGCGCAGCCGGGTATGACCCAAAAACCAAAAAAAAAAAAAAAAAAAAAAAAAAGAAAAGAAGATGGGGCCGGAGAGATAGCACAGTGGCGTTTGCCTTGCAAGCAGCCGATCCAGGACCAAAGGTGGTTGGTTCAAATCCTGGTGTCTCATATGGTCTCCCGTGCCTGCCAGGAGCTATTTCTGAGCAGAAAGCCAGGAGTAACCCCTGAGCACCGCCGGGTGTGACCAAAAAAAAAAAAAAAGACAGGTGGGGTTGGGGTGATAGCCCAGTGAGGGAGAGTGTTTGCTTTGTACACAGCTGATCTGAATTTGATTTAAGGCATCACATATGGTCCTTCTGCCTGCCAGGAATGATTCTTGCATGGATAGCCACCAGTAACCCTTGAGCACCACCTCATGTGGTCCCAAAACCAACAGGGGCCATTATATAGGAGGGAACGTGGTTTCCTTGCACAAGCCCAGTTCAGGTTCAATTCCCAACATCCCCTAGGGTACCCCATACCAGAGAGGAGTAATTAATGATTGCAGAGTTAGAAGAACTCTTGAAGAAAGCCAGATGTGGCCAAAGAAAAAGTAAATAACTCACTATAAGCACTTCTGTGATTCTGCAGTGAATGATATAATTGAGACATTCTCACAACTGATTTCTCTGCACATCTGTAAAGTTTTCTCATCCTGTGGCCAAAGAAATAGCATAGCAGTACTGCATTTGTGGGGTGGTACATACAGGTTACTCAGGGTTTACTCCTGGATCTGCAATCAGGAATCATTTCAGGAGACCGCATGGTGTGCCAAATATCAAACCCAGATCAACCAAATGCAAGTTTAACGCATCTGGCCAACTCCAGAGGGACCCAGTTTGATTCTGGCATCCCATATGGTCCTTAAGCCTGCCAGGGGTGATTTCTGAGTGCAGATCTAGGAGTAACCCCTGAGCACAGCTGGGTGTGCCCCGAACCAATCAATCAATGAGGAAATAAATTAAACTTTTTTTTCTCATCTTGTGTGGAAAAGAAAAGCCATTAGGTTGTTGCATGGAATTTCCATCCATGGAGCTTTTTTGCATTGAATGAGCCAAAGCAGGGGAGATATACAGAAAACACAATCATGTATGTAATAAGGTTGTTTAAATAAAAAAATATTAAAAAAAAAAAGAGGACTGTGCTCTGAAGTGGAAAAGTGAAGAGGGAATAAAAGTAATAGTTCTTCCAAAACAAAACAAAACAAAAAAGACATGACAGCAACAACCATGATTGTGAAGAGATTTTACTGGGCCCAAAGTGAAAGACTTTGATGTTAGACAACTTAACATGCTGGGAGCCTGTAGTTGTAGTTGGTCTTATGCCAGGATACTTTATGGGTAAGGTCTCACTGTTTTTAGGCCAAAAGTTTTTCCCTTCTATTTTCCCAAATTTTGCTATGCGTAGTGAAACAACAACTGCCATACACACATCTTTTTATGGTGTTTATTTTTTGTTGTTGTTTATTTCAACTTTATCTTGGTTTTTGGATAACACCTGGCAGAGCCCAGGGGTTGTTCCTGGCTTTGTGCTCACAATCACTCCTGGCAGGCTAGGGGGACTATATGAGATGCTTGGATTTGACTAATTCTGGGTCTGCAAGGCAAATGCCCTATTGCTGTGCTATCTCTCCAGCCCCTTTATCTCAACTTAAAAAAAAATGAGTTTACTAAACCTTCTGCTATTGTATTGACTTTATTGGAGATTCAATAATTTCTGTAAATGTACTTGATAGGAGCTTTCTCTTCACTTTATTTTTTATTTACTTTTTTGGTTTTGGGGCCACATCCGGTGGCGCTCTGGGGTGATTTCAAGTTATGCGCTCAGAGATCGCTCCTGCTTTGGGGACCATATGGGTTGCCAGGGATAGAACCTAGGTCTGTCCTGGGTCAGCTGCGTACAAGGCAAACACCCTTCCTCTGCACCATAGCTTCGGCCCCTTCTTCCATTTTATTTTTTAGTTTTTCTTTTAATTTTATTTCTATTTCTCTCAACTTTGCTTTCTTTTATCTTGAAACAAATATATATGATCAGTTATGCCAACTATATTATACATTTTTATTTTTATTTATTTTTTTGGTTTGGGAGCCACACATAGTGACGCTCAGGGCTTACTCCTGGCTGTGCGCTCAGAAATCGTTCCTGGCTTGGGGGACCATATGGAAAGCCCGGGATTGAACCGCGGTCTGACCTAGGCTACCGTGGGCAAGGCAAATGCCTTACTGCTTGCACCAAAGCTCCAGCCCCACATTTTTTTTAAATAACAAAATTTGGGGGGGGGGGGAGTTTTGGGTCACACCTGGCAGCACTCGGGTTACTCCTGGCTCTATGCTCAGAAATCATCCCTGGCAGGCACAGGGGACCATATGGGATGCCGGGATTCGAACCACCGTCTTTCTGCATGAAAGGCAAATAAATGCCTTACCTCCATGCTGTCTCTCTGACCCCTGGAAGCATGTTTTTATAAAAAGCTCATTGTCTTGACATTTATCTAGAATATTCTCAAACTGTTGCCTGTTGCATTACTTGAAGATGTAGCTTTACATGGAAAGTTGGATTGCTTGCTATAAGTGCTGCAATTGCCATGGGAACCAATGGAAAAGGGAACTTCCATACAATTTTTGTTTTATGTCAGAAACAGGCAGGTAGAACTTCCTCAAATTGCTATTATTTTTAGTATAAGAAACAGCATTTTTGCTGTGAAAAACAATAGTCTGTTAATTTTGGCCACTCAAGTAGGCTCTTGTTTATATAACCTATGTTGTCATTAAAAACGATGCTATTGACAACATTGCAAACCTCATTTATTCCTAGAAACAGCTAGAATGCCCTCAAATGGTACAGTATGTAATATTTGAAAATGCACAAGACAGTTTTCCGCATGGAAAGCAAGGACACCGCATTGGTGCACCATCACTCACCAAGATACCCTTTGGAACCAGTGGGCTTGAGGGCTGCGGGGTCTGGAGAGACAGTAGGCAGAAAGGGCCTTTTCCTGGCAGGGGGCTGATGTGGTTCGAGTCCTGGCACCGATCCGAGTGGGTCCTCATGGCTGCAGGAGTCCTGAAGAGAACAGGACCAGGAAGAAGCCCTGCTTGGAGTGGGGACTCAACTCGACAGCCCAGAGGGTCGGCCTTGGCCAGGCAGGAAGGGGAGGCTCCTGGGATACTACCCAGGGCTGCCTGAGGCCAGGGCATGTCAGACACTGTCTGTGAAGTCCCCATGTCTTTGGTGCTACGTGCTGAAAGAGACCCAAGAGGCCCAGAGGCCTTTTGCCGCACTCCCCAGAAGGTGCGGCCCAAGGCACTTTATGGGGGAAAGAGCCCCTCAGAGACTGTCTGGCCAGCCGAGTCAGGCGAGTTGGGGTGGGCTGGGTGGGGTGCTCTTCCTCGGAGGCTCGGTCCGCTGGAAGGACAGGCCCCCGAGGCCCTGATGTTCTGGTTCGAGTGTCCAAGGACGGTGGCCGATCTGGAGGAGGGCACCCTCGCCCTGAGTCCCAGGCCCGACCCTCCTTGCCTCGCCCTGCTCCGCTCCGTCTGGGTTTCCAGGGAGCCTAAGCCCAGGGCGCCCGCCCAGCCCAGAAGCGTCTCCGGCCTCAGTGGGTCCCGCCAGCCCGCAGGAACCAGGGCCAGGACAGCGAGTTTCGACGGGAGAGAAGGCAGCGGGCCCGAGCCAAGGCGAGGCGTGGGGAATCTCGCAGCTGGCATTTCTGTCAAGAATCCTATCAGGGCCGTGGCGGAGACTGTAGGAGACTTGAGGCTGACAATGGAGGCGGCTGGGGGAAGCGGACGTGACCATGACCTTGGCCCGGCACCTGTGGCTCGCTGCTGGGACTCTTCCATGGAAGGCAGCAGGTGGGGTGGGATCGGGCACCGGGCGATTGGGCTCTGCACGTCGCGTGGGAGGCGGGGTGTTCCTGAGATGGAGAGATGGGGCATCACAGACCCTTGGGTTTGTCGGGTTCTGTTGCCCCTGGAGAAGGGAGGTCGCCCCGAGCAGGTGCCTGGGTGGCTTCTGGCAAGCGGGGAGCAGACCAAGGGCTGCTTCTTGAGGGTCAGTCCAGCCTTTGGTCAGGGTGCTCTTCTTGCAGGGATCTCCGGCACCTCAGAGAGATCCCTGCTTCCTGCCTGGTAAGAGTCAGCCCTGCCCTGAGCACATTCATTGGGGACTGCCGGAAACTTCCCCAACCCTAAGAACCCACTGCTTCCCTCTAGTAGGCCCACCTCGGTGCCCCCAGAAAGTGCTGGTGTTAGGGGAAATGTTATAAAAATAGATATAATAACTTAGATATGTGATAGATGCCTGTTAAGCCCTTCCTTAACCCCCACCTTGACCAGGTATAGATGCCTGTTAAGCCTTTTTTCGCCCCGCCTTCTTGATCCCTGTAAACTGGTGTTTTACCTTGAGGCATTAACGGCCTGCTGCCAATACCCCTCCGAAGAGGAACTTGACATATTTGGGCCTTAGTTATAAAAGAACAAGTTTACCGTTTGATGGAACATTGTGTTTAAACCTGAAATAGGAATAGGCCTTAGGTTCCTTAAACTTATAAAAAGACACCTTCCTAGATTATCCAGGGCTTCCGGTTTCAGTCTACATGGCTGTCCCTGGAGCCCCAGAGCTCTGGAATATACCCCACTTTGCTTTTACATTCTCTGAAGGTATGTTTTGTGGTCTTTATTAAGGCAATGGACTTTTCCTAGATTCTGGGCTTCTCCTGATGTTGGGCTTCCCTCTTGGCCCTGGGCTGTCCAAGACGTTGGGCCTTCCCCAGGCCCTAGGTTTCTCACTCCATTTAACAGTGGGAGGAGTCCTTCTCTGAGTCCCTGTGTCTCTGAGAGAAGCTTCCAGTCTCACTGGCCCCAGGGAGCCTCTGGAACCAGCCAGCCTGGAGCCATGGAAAATCAGTCTCTGGGGCCAGGCTCCATGATGCCCTGCGTGGCCTTGCTCAGGTGCAAGCTCACTTGCTCACTTGCCAGCCTGGCAGTGCTCTGAGACTGCTAACACGCTGTCATGTGCTGAGGCCTCTGCAAAACCTGTCTTCATCTCGGCCCAGGAGCCCAGCCCCTTCACTTTCTCAAGCAGGAGACAGTTTCAAGCAGAGGAAGCCTCATGTCAGACACAAATCTGTGGCAGATGAAAGGTGGGAAGAGGAAGGAGCAGGACATGTGTTTAAAAGAGTTTGCACCATATCCTAAGCCAGGGTTGGTGAACAAGTTCGACAACAAGAGCCAAAGTTTTAAACTGAGAGTCAGAGAGCCACACCACGCAGTGACCTGCCAAAACAGACAAACACTCACACAAAAGCATATAATTTTTTTTTGTGTGTGTGTGGTTTTTGGGTCACACCCGGCAGTACTCAGGGGTTATTCCTGGCTCCAGGCTCAGAAATTGCTCCTGGCAGGCACAGGGAACCATATGGGACGGCGGGATTCAAACCGATGGCCTCCTGCATGAAAGGCAAACGCCTTACCTCCATGCTATCTCTCCGGCCCCAAAAAGCATATAATTTTAACAATAATATATTAAACACATATTGCATTTTGCCATTTGTCCTAAGCCCTGCAGACCCTTTGTGCAGAGTCACAATGACTTGAAAGAATGTTTGACTCCTCAGCCCCTCCCTCCTTTCAAAACTAGGTCATGGATCCTAGGCGGTGGAGGTGGGGGAGACCCCATGGGCCTAAGCTTGGAACTTTGAATGGTTTGCTTATGATTTCTGGGTTGCTTCTATGGGCCCACACCTGGCTGCCCTCATTCACTGTTCCTCCTGCTTCTGCTTAGGAGTCATTCCTGGAGGGAAAAGGGGGCAGTAGGGGTCCCCAAGTTAGGATCCTGACTGACTTCTGGGCTGGTGCCTCCCCTGCAAGGCACTCATGCCATTCTAGGGATTCTTTTTTTGTTTTGTTTTGTTTTTTTCTTTTTTCTTTATTTATTTTTAATTATGAGAACAAAGATGCAAAGAAAGAGGACAAGGTAAAGTTACAGTGGAAGGGCAATCACCCATAACATAATTCTCAGAAGTCCCCTTGCTGATATCTTAACTTTGAACTTTCAGCCAAAGAACATTAAGATAAATAAAACAATTCATGTACAATTATTTTGACCCTCATGTCTCCAGATTGTAACACACTATAATATTTCTTAACAGCACACAAGGCAATCTAAAGCCATAAAACTTACGTAACTCCTTAAACATTAGAGGCATAGTATTTTTTACATTTCCATGTACATGCATATTAGCTTGTTAACCTCAAATTTTAAGTGTTTTTTTTTTTTTTTTAAGAATTAGAGTCAAAGGAGCACAGTAAAAATGGTGTTAGAGTGCCAATTGTTTGCATAGGCCCACCAAAATATGAGGGGCATGGAAAGGAATAACCTTGGCCTAAATACAAAGAGACCCTTCCCCTGAAGTTTCCTGGCATAAGACCAACTCTAGGCTCCAGGCAAGTTAGATCGTCCAATCCAAGACATTGTCTGTAGTGCCAACACTTATTTTTCACACAGTCTCTGTTGTTGGTATCATGTTTCTGTATTAAAGATCCTGGAATCTGTATATCCTACATTGAAGTCAGGGCATGGAGCGTCCTCTTGTTTCACCTCACAATTAAAGGGTAATGCAGGAAGCCCTGTCCTGTAAGCAGGTCGTTGTTGATTAGTCTTCTCAGTGTTAAGGGAAGTCTCTTGAGCAGGCCGATGTCTGAGCAGTGATAGGGTCTTCCGTGGCAGAGGATTGCTTCCAGGTGATGTTATAGACAAACCTGGATGTTTCATGGATGGCTTCCCTGGTTCAGGGGTGAATGGAAAATGCCCTTGCTTCTGAGGCCTGTGCCAGGTCGTTATATCAATGTTCAGGGTGTAAGGTCTCTTTCACTACAAGATTTGTGTGTTCCAATCTCTATTAGATAGGATCTTATTTGTATGTATAGTATTTTCCCATTTTAATGTGCCTATGCAAAAATGGAGCAATGCCAAGTGGCATTATTGGCACATATGGGGGCCGTAAGAACAAGTCCAACAATCCCCATGACATGGTTCAATCATAAGCATTAAACTGGGGGACTCTTTCACCAAAATTCCTTGTTGAACAGCCCATAAAGAGAAGATAAAAAGTGGTTAGAATCATCACTGTATAAGGGAATATTTAGTAAGACTTATCGCTGTCAGAGAAAAAATACAAAATATTCTAAAGACATACGTGTCCATTTTATGTCTTTTGAAACAGTTTGAGGTTGTTACACACAATGCATGGCTTTGGTCTGTGATTAGGATTGTGCAGTACTGAAGTTAAAAAGAGTAATGTGGGTTAGTGATGTTTGGGGGGGTGAGAGAGACTTAAGGAGTAAAAATGAGCTTTGTAGGGGTGTGGGAAAGGTCAGAATACATTCTGGATACGCAAAACTTAACATAAGGATAAGGAATACTCTTAATACATGCAGTGTATTAAGTGTATTAACCCCCGCGTGGTTTTCCATATGTAGACTGGTCAGAAATTGCCAGTGACAAACAGTGCAACCGAGCAAAACTCAGCACACCCCAAGTTAGGACCCATTATTTCTGGCCTCCTGGGCTGCCACCCCAGAAGGCCTGGAGGCCGGGGGCAGAAGAGGGGAAGGCTGGGGGCCTATTAAGGCTCCCAGCGCACCCAAGTTAGGGAGAAGGCCTTCCACATGGGGTCTCCCCAAACCCCATGCCAGCTAGAGCTAGCCTCCAGCTCAAGAGAGGATGGATAGAGAGCCGGAGGCCAGGATCTGCCCCTGCCCCTGCCCCACATCCTGTGCCCTTCCCAGCCCAGGCAGTCTCTGGCTGTCGGTGGGTCCCGCCAGATCGCAGGAAGCAGGACCAGGACAGCGAGGGGAGCAGCAGTTGCACCAGGGAGAGGAGTGAGGCGAGGGTGGGTGGGCGAGGGTCGGGCTGGGGACCGGGCACCGGGAGATTGGGGCTCCGCACGTCGCGTGGGAGGCGGGGTGTCCTGAGACGGAGGGACGGGGCGTCACAGTCCCTTGGGTTTGTCGGGTTCTGTTGCCCTGGAGACGGGAGGTCGCCCCGAGTGGGTGCCTGGGTAGCTGCTGCCAGCGGGTTGGAGCAGACCCCGGGCTGTTTCTTGAGAGTCAGTCCAGCTCTCGGTGCTGGAATTGCTGTCTCTTCTGGCGGGGATCTCCCGCACCCCAGAGGGACCCCGCTTTCTGCCTGGACTGGTCTTGAGCACAGAGGTAGGAGTCAGCCCTGCCCTGAGCACCTTCGGGACTTCCCGGAAACTCCCCCACCCCACCCCCAAGAACCCACCGCTTCCCTCCCAGGGGTCCTCAAACTTTTTAAACAGGGGGCCAGTTCACTGTCCTTCATACTGTTGGATGGCCAGATTATAGTAAAAACAAAAATTATGAACAAATTTCTATGCATACTGCATATATCTTATTTAGAAGTGAAGAAACAAAATGGGAATAAATACAATATGTGGCCCGCTGGCCGTAGTTTGAAGACCCCTGCTAGGCCCACCTCGGTGCCCCAGGAATGTTCTGGGAAATGTGCTAGGAGTCCTTCTCTGAGCCCGTGCCTCTGGGACAAGCTTCCATTCTTATTGGCCCCAGGGAGCCTCTAGAACCAGCCAGGCTTGAACCCTGGGAAACCAGTCTCTTTCTGGGAAGACAGGCTCCCTGCTGCTCTGCAAGCCTGGCAGTGCTGTGGGACAGCTACCCCGCTGTTCTTGTGCTGAGGCCTCTGCAAAACCTGTCTTCATCTGGCCCCGGTGCCCAGCCCCTTCACCTTCTCAACCTGGAGACAATTTCAAACAGGAATCGCTCCTAGCAGGCTCCAGGGACCATATGGTATGTCAATGGTCAAACGTAGGTCCTTCCCACGTGGCAGGGTGAGTAATTGTTCTGTAAAACTAAATAAAAATAGTAGAATGTATGCAAATGTTTCTCATAAGGTGTGTTTATACATCTGAGTAATTTTTGAGAGGCTCTAAAAAGTAATAATTATTAAATAAAGATTATATAAATCCATGTAAATATTAAATCTGAGTAATCTATA
This sequence comes from Suncus etruscus, assembly GCF_024139225.1. Lineage (NCBI taxonomy): Eukaryota > Metazoa > Chordata > Mammalia > Eulipotyphla > Soricidae > Suncus > Suncus etruscus. Next base: position 75,537,395 of record NC_064861.1, on the reverse strand, counting down.
GAATGTCAGCTGAAGTTATATCTCAATATTTATGCTATGTCCCCTTTTATCCTGAATCTCTCATGGACAAGCAACCAAGATTTTTTTTCAGACCCTAATGCCATTGAATACAGGTTATTTTTTTCAAGCATTTTTTCTTACAGGTGCTACTTTTTTTCTTTTTTCTTTTTTTTCTTTTTTTTTGGGCCACACTTCAAGGGTTACTCCTGGCTATGTGCTCAGAAATTACCCCTGGTTTGGGGGAACCATATGGGACGCTGGGGATCGAACCACAGTCAATTAGTTAGCCATGGGCAAGGTAAATGCCCCACCACTTGTGCCACTGCTCCAACCCCTCATTTTTATATGATGTGGCCTGCTAATATGATCCAATGTTTGTGTCCATAGCTAACACTGGATTAAGCAATTACTGCCAAAGACTCTAGCTATAGTGCTTATTCATTGAGTATGTATTTGAAATTATATTTCTTTTTGTTTTTTTTTTGGGGGGGGCACACCCAGTGATGCTCAGAAATCACTGCTGGGTTGTGGACCATATGGGAAGCTGGTGATCAAACCACAGTCCATCCTAGGTTAGACACATGCAAGGCAAATATCTTATTGCTTGCACCAATACTCCGGCCCCTTGAAATTATATTTCAATTCAAACTAATTTACTATATTATCATAATGCCCATGTTATCAGTTTGCTTTCAGGAAAGGAACCAGGATCCTCAAGACCCATTAGCTAATACTTTAGAGTGTAAACTCCTTTTGCAGTCTTCTCTACCACATTACTTAGTATTCTAGACTTCAAAAATATTCTGGGGCCGGGCGGTGGCGCTGGAGGTAAGGTGCCTGCCTTGCCTGCGCTAGCCTAGGACGGACCGCAGTTCGATCCCCCGGCGTCCCATATGGTCCCCCAAGAAGCCAGGAGCAACTTCTGAGCGCATAGCCAGGAGTAACCCCTGAGCGTCACAGGGTGTGGCCCAAAAACCAAAAAAAAAATATATATATATATATGATTATGTTTGGAGTGTACTATGAATAATCTAATCAAGGAAGCCCTTCTTCAGAAAAGTTTACCCTCACCAATGATGATTTGCCTAGGAATTGGTTAACCTTTCCATCCAACCTGCTGGCTTTATCATTTTTAAGCAGTCTGACCCATTCCACCTTGGTCAGTTTTTCAGCTGCATGAATCAGTCTTTATTCTCTGTCTATGATTATTTGTGGTGACCACCTCTAATGTCTCTGTATAATACATATCACTGTCTAAACTTGTATGTATTACATACACTTGGACTACAACTGTATGTACTATCTATATTGTGCATAATGCCTGTCTTTGTTGTATATAGTCCTTCCTCCTGTTATATATAAGTTTTCCTCCCCCACCTTATTTACCATGTAACAAATCTTTTTTTGTTTTTGTTTTTGTTTTTGGGCCACACCCAGTGATGCTGAGGAATTACTCCTGGCTATACACTCAGAAATTGCTCCTGGCTTGGGGGACCACATGGGATGCCAGAGGATCAAACCTTGGTCTGTTCTAGGCTTGCACATGCAAGGCAGATGCCTTACCACCTGCGCCACCGCTCTGACCCCTCCAAATTTTTTTGTCCTTTATTCTCTCACCCTTAAATTGTTGCTTCTTCCTACTTAACCTTTTCGCCCCTCAGTTCTTTTTGTTTATTTGTTTTGGGGTCACATTCAGCAGCACTCAGGGGTTACTCCTGGTTCTATGCTCAGAAATCACTCCTGGCAGGCTGGGGGACCATATGGATGCCAGGATTCAAACCAATATCCTTCAGCATGCAAGACAAACGCCTTATCTCCATCCTATCTTTCTGCCTCCTCCATCAGTTCTTAACACCTCAGGAATCTGAATATTTCCCCCCAACCCACCCCAAACCCAGTCAGCAACAAAAGCAAAAGTGCAGCCTCCCAGCCTTCCTTATCTTGGCCCCAGGATAAAGCTGCCACCATTGCACCTGCTGATTTACTCTAGGCAGTCCCTTTTCTTCCTTTTCCCTTTGCTGGGAACTGTTGATAGCTATCAGATTTGGCTTTTGAGTTCCTCTGATCCAGGACATTTCCTGATCCATGATGGCTATGAGTTTTTTTTCTTCAGGTCTTACATTACCACATAGCATGCTGAACATGTGTTCTGGATATTATTTTTCCCAGACTATTTCAAAAGACTTGCTGGGATAAGTATATTTCCTTAATAGATGTAATTTTTATTGTGTATTTTCTTATATAGATGTAGTTTTATTTATCCCTTTTTTGTCTAGTAGAAAATTCTAGTAGATAAGTTTCTCTTGGGTTCTGTGTTCATGTTAGTACCTGGTTATAAGGATTGTTTAGCTAATTATTTTTTACACCCATATGCACCAGTAGTATCCTGTGGCATTGTTCTATTTGCATAGACACATTAAAATGGGGGAAAGTCGTACGCATAGAAAGAAGTTCTTATCAAATAAGATTAGCTACTCCTACACTTTTTATTGCAAGAGGGCCTTTCACATTGAACATGTGACATAGTGACTTGACCTAGGTTTCAGTCAATTGTACATTGGACGTTCACCTCCAAACCTTGGATCCCATCTTTCCTGGCACAATTTTATGCATCAGCACCAGAAATCAAACTTCTACTGGGGAAGTCCCAAATGCTGCTCTGGCACCAATTTTCCCAGGCTGTGTTCATATGACACCCTGATGAATTGGCAATAGCAAAACTTGCTTTCAGTGTGGGTTCCCTGCCTGCCACATAACAGTGAGATGAAACCAGGAGATATTTGTGAACACCCTAACTTTGACATAGGATCTGTACAAAAATGAAAATCTCTAATTACTGAAGCCTGAGTGTGACAACCATGGTTAAAATTTTGGGGGAGGACCACAAGAAAGGACTTTGGGGGTCCAGAGAGATAGCACAGCGGCGTTTGCCTTACAAGCAGCTGATCCAGGACCAAAGGTGGTTGGTTTGAATCCCGGTGTCCCACATGGTCCCCCGTGCCTGCCAGGAGCTATTTCTAAGCAGACAGCCAGGAGTAACCCCTGAGCACCACCGGGTGTGGCCCAAAATAAAAACAAAAACAAAAACAAAAAAGAAAGGACTTTGGGATTTAACAACTTGGTATGCCTGAGGCTAGTAGTTGGTTTAATGCCATGATGCTTCAAGGGTAGGGTCAACTTTTTGGGTTACACCCGGTGGGGCTCAGGGGTTACTTCTAGCTCAGCACTCAGAAATCGCTCCTGGCAGGCATGGGGGACCATATGGGATGCCGGGATTTGACCACCATCCATCCTGAATTGGTTTCATGCAAGGCAAATGCCCTACCACTGTGCTATTTCTCTGGCACCAGGGTCACCCTTTTTTATGCCAAAGGTTTATTTTCCTATTCCCCCCAACTTTGTTGCATCTATGCAAAGAACTGCTACCCCTTTTATATCTTTTAGAAAGAGGTTCCCAAATTTTCCATAGAACCATGGGACACAAATGACTCTGTTCTATCCATATTTCGGCATTTTTTTTTTTTTTTTGGTTTTTGGGTCACACCTGGCAGTGCTCAGGGGTTATTCCTGGCTCCAGGCTCAGAAATTGCTCCTGGCAGGCACAGGGGACCATATGGGGCGCCGGGATTCGAACCGATGACCTCCTGCATGAAAGGCAAACGCCTTACCTCCATGCTATCTCTCCGGCCCTGGCATTTTTTTTTTTATAAAATTAAGAGTGAGGGCCCAGAGAAATAGCACAGCGGCGTTTGCCTTGCAAGCACCCAATCCAGGACCAAAAGTGGTTGGTTCAAATCCCGGTGTCCCATGTGGTCCCCCATACCTGCCAGGAGCTATTTCTGAGCAGACAGCCAGGAGTAACCCCTGATCACCCCCTGATGTGACAAAAAAAAAAAAAAAAGAGTGAGAAGAGAGGGGCCAGAGAGAGAGCATGGAGGTAAGGCGTTTGCCTTTCATGCAGAAGGTTCGAATTCCCGCATCCCATCTGCTCTCCTGAGCCTGCCAGGAGCGATTTCTGAATGTGGAGCCAGGAGTGATCCCTGAGTGCTGCTAGGTGTGATCCAAAAACAAAACAAAACAAAAAAAAGTGAGAAGAGAAATGTTAGAGCCAAGTGCCATGTAGTTTCAGGTGCATTAGTGGAGATTAAAAAAAAAAAAAAAAAAAAAAAAAGGGGCCGGAGAGATAGCATGGAGGTAAGGCGTTTGCCTCTCATGCAGGAGGTCATCGGTTCGAATCCCGGCGTCCCATATATGGTCCTCCCGTGCCTGCCAGGAGCAATTTCTGAGCCTGGAGCCAGGAATAACCCCTGAGCACTGCCGGGTGTGACCCAAAAACCACAAAAAAAAAAAAAAAAAAGGACAGAACTAAATATCCAATCGAAAGTCAACAACAATGGAATCAAGAGACCCTAACAATCTAAACTTAATAAGGGCTGATTATACTGGCAGGCCAGGGAGCAAAATGTTGTGATATAGGATACACTCTAGGAACATTGGTGGTCCTGTTTCATTGTATGCCTGAAATTCAACTATGAAGACTTTGTAAATCACAATGGTTTCAATCTCTTCAACCCCTTCTCTATTTTCTTTTTGTCAATAAAATAAAATTTTAAAAAAGAATTGGTTGGATTAATATAATTAAAATGGAAATATTTGTCAATGCATTTTACACATTCAATACAGGCCAAGTGCAGACAGGAGAGTCCCCTGATTCCACGGGGCCTGGGGATGGCCCATTTCCCAGTTTCCCAAGACAGGATGATTGGGTAGTGGTCTGAGTAGACATGTCCAGAAGAAATCCTGCCATTCCAGTAAAAATGCCCTTATTTACCACAGTTAAAACATCTCCCCTGAGTTTGTGATTTTTGCAAATGGCCTCTTCTCTAGTTTCTTGAGACAGTATTACCATACCAGTGGCACTCTCTAGTCCAATGGTTTTCATGGGTGCAAGGCAGCTATGCATCCAGAACCCCCCAGGAGAAACCTCAGGAGTTCCAGGGTTCATTCTGGGAAAAGGTGCTTGCCCTGCACGCAGCTAGCACCACTCCTGGCACCCAAATGTTGCAAAACAATAGAGAAGCTTTGTCAAGTCTTAAAAAGTGGAGCTTGCTGGCCCCAGCACTTTGGCATTTTTGCATCTTGTTTTCTCTCCAAAGGCCCTGAAAGACTTCTGGGCTCCTATGCTCCAAGCAGCATGAGTCCCAAGAACCACAACATGGGAACAAGCCAAGTCCCCATCCAAGTGAATTAAGTGCTTGCAAGATCTGTGTCCACGAACCTATCTGCCTTTTGATTTGGGGAAGCATCTCGATCTGGCTATCATCTCTGTATGCCAAGTGACTGAAAAGGAACTTGGTGGAGAGTTTCCTGCTGAGTCAAATCATGAGGAGAAGGATGCCTTCAGGAGATGCTAGAGACGGCAAGAGCAAGGACAGAACAGAGCAAAGATGATAGCACAGCTGATAAGGAGTTTGACTTGCACAAGGCTGACCAGGAATCCAAATGGGACAGGCAGCTCAGAGGGTCCCTCTAACCTTCCAGGAGGGATTTCTGAGCACAGATCCAGGAAGAGGCCTGAGCATGGCTAGAAGGTGACACCTCCCCATCTCACCCACCACTCTCCCTCCTAAAAAAAAACCACACACACAGACATGAACTTATAACTCCATGTAGTAATTTTTATTCAAATTACCATGATAATTAATACAGGATGGTGAGCTTCATTTCTTGGCATAGTGCTTTTGGTAATCTCCATATCTTTTGTATGGAGGCCTCTGCTCCTCACTTTCTCCACTTAGGGACAAGACAAATTCCTAGTGGTAGCAAGGCTTTCAAGGTGCTTTCTACATCTTGGAGCCTCAGTTTTCTGTCAGAAAAGCCTCTGTTTCCTGCCCAATTGTGGAGGAAGTAGGATCTCCCAGTCAGTGAGGCATCCTTTTGTTGGTGTGCTTCTTTGCTTTGGGCTCCAGAGATTTGATGAATTGAGGTTCATTGGTGTCTATCCAAACATACAGATTTCCATGCTAACTTGTTTCTGTGATGTTGCTCTGAATTTGCTTTCCTTGGTTTCTATTTGCTCCACTGCCCCATACACTGATGATGAAATGTCAGTCACACTCTCTCAATAGTTTATGCCCTGAAAAAGTCCTTAAAGACATGGGTATATCAGGAAGGGCGGGTTGAACCAAACTTGCTGGTGTCTAAGAGCCTCTGGCCCCAAACTGTGGAACCCTTCTAGGGGCCTCAATGCTACTGGGTAGGTGAACTGGTCCCAGATGGATGTGGAGGTGATGGAAGGATCACGCCATGCCATGTAAGGACTCCACTCTTTTGTCTCTCCACTCCCCACACAAATCCTGCCTTTCTAACTCTGGCCCACAGAGGCCACTGTAGGCAAGTTAAAACTTGTGGCTCTGGAAGGCAGTACATAGGTTCCAGGGGCATCTGTTTCAACACTAAATCATTCAGGACAGCACTCCCTTACTCCCCACTAAGGAACTGCCTCAAAGACAGCCTTTGTCCTTTGCTTGGGGCTAAGATTCTTCAAGAATGGGACAGAAATTTCTAAATTGTTCTATGTTGATACATTCATATTTGTTTTTTGGGGCCACACCTGGCGGCGATAAGGGGTCAGTCCTGACTGTGCTCAGACATCACTCTTATCAGTGCTCGAGGCAACAGAGGGGATGCCAGTACTAGACCCCATGTTGACTACCTGCCAAGCAGCATTTCAACCCATGGTGCTTGGACTCTGGTCTGTGATGTTCTAAGTGCTGCGATGTTCTTGGTGTAGAAAATAATATGCGGGGCCGGGTAGGTGGCGCTGGAGGTAAGGTGTCTGCCTTGCAAGCGCTAGCCAAGGAAGGACCGCGGTTCGATCCCCCGGCGTCCCATATGGTTCCCCCAAGCCAGGGGCGATTTCTGAGCACATAGCCAGGAGTAACCCCTGAGCATCAAACGGGTGTGGCCCAAAAACCAAAAAAAAAAAAAAAAGAAAATAATATGCTAGGAGATATGATAATAGATTGTTATATTTTATGATATATTATAATTACATCATCTCCTAGTATATTACACAATAGTTCTCTATAGAGAGAAATAATATAAGTAAACATTTATATATATTTCTATATTTATATGTATTATGAATACAATAATAAGTTATATTATAATAATATATCATATCACAAATCAAATATTCATATTTATAATAAATCCATCAAATACGTAGAAATAAAATATGGATCTGTTTATATTATGCATGTTATATACAGCCATATATAGTTTAGTTATTAATACATTGTATGTAATATAATATGCTATTCTACATTAATGTAATGTAAGTATCATCATGTAACGTAATAGTGTGGTTTAATAGCATAGGATTAGAGGTCATATTTCATCTAATTCTCTAGAATTGTGTTCAGCCATTGGATCGTGGGCCACACCATTCAGTTCTTCGGAGTGGGTTCCAGCTGGCTGTTCATTTCTGAAGGACTCCGGGGACCCTGTGGGCTGCCCAGCATCCAAGACAGATGACCACAGGAAGGCAAGGACGCTGCCCAGTGCACCATCACTCCCCAAGACACCCTTTGGAACCAGGGAATTGGGGGCTGCGGGGGGCTGGAGAGACAGCAGGTAGAAAGGGCCTTTTCCTGGCAGGGGACTGACATGGTTTGAGTCCTGCACCAATCCAAGGGGGTCCTCGTGGCTGCAGGAGTCCTGAAGAGAGCAGGGCCAGGAGGAAGTCCTGCGTGGGGGTTGGGGGGCCGCCTCGACAGCCCAGAGGAAAGGCCTTGGACAGGGAGGGAGGGGGGCTCCTGGGATCCCACCGGGGCTGCCTGATGCGAGGGCATGTCAGGCACTGTGGCTGTGAGGACCCCATGTCTCTGGTGCTCCGTGCTGAAAGAGACCCAAGATACCCAGAGGCCCTTTGCCTGGTCACTCCCCTGGAGGTGCGGCCCAAGGCACTTTCTGAGGGGAAGATCCCCGAGGCCCCCCTGGAGGCGGAGCCCCTCAGAGACCAGCTGAGTCAGGCAAGTTGGGTTGGGGTGGGTGCTCTTCCTCCTTCCTCGGAGGCTCGGTCCTGCTGAAAGGACAGGCCCCTGAGGCTCTGACGTTCTGGTTCGCTTGTCCAGGACAGTGGCCTGGAGACCGGCACCCTCGCCACACTCCACCAGGCCACTCCCCGCACTGTGTTTCCAGGGAGCCGAGGCCCAGGTCGCCCGCCCAGCCCAGACGCGCCTCTGGCCATCAGTGGGTCCTGCCAGCTCGCAGAGACCAGGGCCAGGACAGCGAGGGGAGCAGCGATTGCGACGGGAGAGAGGCGAGGCGAGGTGTGGGTGGGCGGGAGTCGGGCTGGGAATCGGGCACCGGGAGATTGGGGCTCCGCGCGTCGCGTGGGAGGCGGGGTGTCCTGAGACGGAGGGACGGGGCGTCACAGTCCCTTGGGTTTGTCGGGTTCTGTTGCCCTGGAGTCGGGATGTCGCCCCAGAGTGGGTGCCTGGGTGGCTCCTGGCAAGCAGGGAGCGACCCGGGCTGCTTCTTGAGAGTCAGTCCAGCTCTCGGTGCTGGAATTGCTGTCTCTTCTGGCGGGGATCTCCCGCACCCCAGAGGGACCCCCGCTTTCCGCCTGGACTGGTCTTGAGCACAGAGGTAGGAGTCAGCCCTGCCCTGAGCACATTCAGGAAACTTCCCCACCCCAACCCCAAGAACCCACCGCTTCTCTAGGCCCACTTCGGTGCCCCAGGAATGTTCTGGGAAATATGCTGGGAGTCCTTCTCTCTTACTGGCTCTAAAGAGCCTAGAACCAGCCAGGCTGGAGCTGTGGGAAACCAGTCTCTTTCTGGGGAGACAGGCTCTGTGCTGCTCTGCAAGCCTGGCATTGCTCTGGGACAGCTACCCGCTGTCCTTGTGCTGAGGCCTCTGCAAAACCTGTCTTCATCGCGGCCCAGGTACCCAGACCCTTCACCTTCTCAACCTGGAGACAATTTCAAACAGACTCGAGGGACCATATAGGATGCCAGTGATCAAACCTGGGTGGCAGCATGCAAGGCAAATACCATGTGGCAATATGGACCTTTAACCAGGAGTGATTTCTGAACGCATGGCCAGGAAACAAAACAAAACAAAAAAGTAAAACCAAACAAAAAACTAAAAGTTATATGATCGTACCCACAACTGGGTAGAAATCACTTGACAAGATCCAGCAGCCCTTCAGGAAAAGCACTCAAAAATAAGGAAATGAAGGAACTTTCCTGTCACAGACCCATTGGTCTTGACACAAAGGAAACTTCTGAAAGGTCTGTACTCGGGTTGGACAAATGGGAAACAGAAGCCAAGGAGTCAATCTGGGTTTAATATCCGTTCTGTTTATGCAATGCAAAAGGTATGATATTTATACTGAATTGCTTGAAAAATCATATGGCTAATTTACCAAAAAACACACAGGGGCAAATTGTTCAAGGCATATTTCTGACACAGTCTAGGTTCACTTTGAAGCTGCTTTTTTGTTATTTATTTATTTTTATTATTATTGGGCCACATCCTGGCTATGTGCTCAGAAATCACTCCTGGCAGACTCAGGGGACCAACTGGGTCCATCCCATATCAGCAGCATGCAAGGCTTATTGCTCCAACCCAGTGAAGCTGCTTCTTGCTATCAGCAATTTCTCAGTAGCAAGGTCAGTATAGATTTGCTTTGGTTTTATGCACACTGTTATGTTATCCTTTACTATGACTGCGCATACGCTAAGAGCAAAACTAGATTTGAGGGTGAGTAATTATTCTGTACAACTAAGTAAAAATAGTAGAATCTATGCAAATGTTTCTCATAAGGTATGTTTATATATCTGAGTGATTTTTGAGAGGCTCTAAAAGTAATAATTATTAGATAAAAAGTATATAAATCCACGTATATATTAAATCTGAGTAATCTGTAGAATGTCAGCTGAAATAATGTCTCAATTAATATTTATACTATATCCCCTTTAATACTGAATGTCTATGGATAGGCAACCAAGGTTTTGTTGCGAGCCTCAATGCCATTAAATACAGGTTATTTTTTCAAGCATCTTTTATTACCTTTTTTTTGGGGGGGGCACACCCGGTGACGCTCAGGGGTTACTCCTGGCTATGTGCTCAGAAGTCGCTTCTGGCTTGAGGGACCATATGGGACGCTAGGGGATGGAACCGAGGTCCGTCCTAGGCTAGCGCTGGCAAGGCAGACACCTTACCTCTAGCACCACAGCCCTGCCACAGCCCCTGCCCCATCTTTTTTTTGTTTGTTTCTTTTGGTTTTTGGATCACACCCAGCAGCACTCAGGGGTTCCTCCTGGCTCTAAGCTCAGGAATCGCCCCTGGCAGGCTCGGGGGGGGGGGGGGGGACCATATGGGATGCTGGGATTCGAACCACTGACCTTCTGCATGCAAGGGAAACGCTTTTACCTCCATGCTATCTCTCTGCCCCCCTACCTTTTTTTTCTGTTTTTTTTTTTTGTTTGTTTGTTTGTTTTTGGGCCACACCTGGTGATGTTCAAGGGTTAGTCCTGGCTATGCGCCAGAAATATGGCTTGGGGACATATGGGACGCTGGGGATCAAAGCACAGTTTGTCCTAGGTTAGCCGTGGGCAAAATAAATGCCCTACCACTTGCGCCACTGCTCTGGACCTGGGCTGGGCGGGCGCCCTGGGCTCCCTAGAAACACAAACAGAGCTGAGGGGGGCGAGGCGGGGCGGGACTCAAGACTTCCCGGTCACCCTCATTGGACATGCAGCCGAACATCAGGGCCTGAGGGGCCTGTCCTTTCAGCGGACCAACTCTCCAAGGAAGAGCACCCCACCCCACCACACCTCGCGTGACTCAGCTGGCCAGGCAGTTTCTGAGGGACTCCGGGACTAGCCTCGGGGCTCTTCCCCACAGAAAGTGCCTTTGGCCGCACCTCCTGGGGAATGACTCGACAGGGCAAGGGCCTCTGGGCCTCTTGGGCTTCTGTCAGCACAGAACCATCCGTGGGGTCCTGAGAGACAGAGACACGGCCACTGCAGAACCACAGAGCCCGAGACGGCCCCTGCCCCCCTGGCCTCAGGTGGGATAAAGCAGCCTCCCCTTCCTCCCTGACCAAGGCCTTTCCTCTGGACAGTCGAGGCTGCCCCCCATCCCGGCCTCACCCCACGCAGGGCTTCCTCCTGGCCCTGCGCTCTTCAGGACTCCGGGAGACACGAGGACTCCCTCGGATCGGATCGGTGATCGGTGCCAGGATTCGAACCACGTCAGCCCTTTGCCAGGAAAATGCCCATTATGCCCTGCTGTCTCTCCAGCTCCCTGCAGCCCCGAAAACCCCTAGTTCCGAAAGGTGTCTTGGTGAGTGATGATGCACCAGGCAAAGTCCTTGCCTTCCATGCAGCAAACTGTCTTGTGCCTTTTCAAATATTATACACTGTACCATTTGAAGGACATTCTAGCTGTTTCTAGGTGTAATTGAGGTTTGAGATGTTGTCAGTGGCAACATAGGTTATATAAACAAGAGCCTATTTGAGTGGCCAAAATAAACAGAACATTGTTTTTCACAGCAATAATGCAGTTTCATTGACTACAAATTATAGGAGTTTGAGGAAGTTCTACCTGCCTGTTTCTGGCATAAAACTGTTGCAATTCAGCCCTTGATGGGGCTGGAAGGTGATGGGATGGAGGATGAGGTCTTTCTCCTCCAGCTGGAGCCACTCGTCTGCCACCCTGTTCAGCCTGCGGGTCTTCAGCCTTATCCACTGAATAAAGCTGATATCTCCTGAAGCCTGACTGCCTATGAGTTTTCTACCCGCCGCTATGCCACCCTGTTCAGCCTGCGGGTCTTCAGCCTTATCCACTGAATAAAGCTGATATCTCCTGAAGCCTGACTGCCTATGAGTTTTCTACCCGCTGCTATCCTGAACCTTCAGGCCCGAGAGCTCCATTTCATCACCTTCCAGCCCCATCAATGGCTGAATTTCAAGAAAAACATTATATGAAAGTTCCCTTTCCCATTGGTTCCCATGGCAATTAGAGTGCTTATAGCAAGCAATCCAACTTTCCGTGCAAAGGTACATTTTCAAGTAATACACCCTGCACCAATTTGAGAATGTTCTAGATAATTGTCGAGGAGACAATGAGCTTTTTATAGAAACGTGCTTTCGTTTTGTTTTGTATTGGGGCCACATCCGTGGCTGCTCAGAGATTACTCCTGGCTCTGCGTTCAGAAATCACTTCTGACAGGCTCAGGGAACCATATGGAATGCTGAGGATAAAATCTGGGTCAGCCCTTAGTTAAGCAGCATGCAAGGCAATTGTCCTCCCGCTGTGCTATTGCACTTCCCCCTACTCTCATGGGCTTGTGGTCTGCAGATTTTCCAACTCTAGCTTCAAGATAAGGACCTTTTTTGTTTGTTTGTTTGTTTTTTGTTGTTTCTTTTGGGGGGGGTCACACCTGGCAGCTCTCGGGTTACTTCTGGCTCTATGCTCAGACAACGCCCCTGGCAGGCACGGGGGACCATATGGGATGTTGGGATTCGAACCACCGTCCTTCTGCATGAAAGGCAAACGCCTTACCTCCATGCTATCTTTTCGGCCCCAAGGACCTTTTTTTTAGTAGATGGAGTTATTGTGGTTACAGGATTCTAGCATTCAGGGTTTCGTTGACTTTCCACATCTAGCTCTTCAAAATTCACTAAGATGGCTGCAACCTGGCTGCACTATGGTTAGGTTTGGTAATGTTAAGATTGGCCTATAGATGTTTGCGGTGTCACACCCAGTGGCACTCGGAGTTTCTCCTGGACCTGTGCTCATAAATTGCCTGATAGGCACAGGAGAAATATGGGATGCCAGGATTCGAATCACTGTCTGTCTTGGATAGGCTGCATGCGAGGCAAAGGCCATACTGCTAGCTGTGCTATCTCTCCAGCATGGCCTCTAGAATTTTATTTTGGCTCGTGAGCTACACAAGGTGAAGCAGAGAGTTACTCTTGGCTCTATACTCAGGTGCCAAGAGACCAAATAGATGCAGGGGATCGAATCCACATGGCCTCTGTCAAAGAGAGAGCAGTACCGACTGTGTTAGGATGTGGGCCCATCTTCTAAAAGCTCTTCTCTCATTCTTTCCTTAAGAAAGGTTTGTCTCCATTATAAACTTTCACATTTCTAGTAAGGATTGAGGACTTCAAAAAAGGCCTTCTCATATTCCTTTAATATAAAAAGGTTACTCTCCAATATGATTTCTTCAATGAATAGTAATGTGTCAGGCCTTCCCATAAACCTCACACATAAGATTGGTTTTCAATATGGGATGCCTAAGATCAAAGCTAAGTCGAATTGCAAGGCACACACATAGCCACCAATATGAACTACCTGGCCCTGTCTCTTATATGCTCTTTTTTGTGGGATGGTACACCCAGGGTGATCAGGGTTTACTCCTGAATCTGCATTCAGGAATCACTCCTGTTAGGAGCAGAGACCACATGATGTGCCAGATATTGAACCCAATCACACACCCTACCACTGTTGTGTAGATCCAGTCTGTATTCTCTTTTTAAAATATTTTGGGGGGACCACATCTGGTGACTCTCAGGGGTTACTCCTAGCTATGTGCTCAGAAATGGCACCTGGATTGAGGTATCATATGGGATGCCGGAGATTGAACCCAGATATATCTTGAAGCATGAAGCATGAAGGCAAATGCCCTACTGCTCTAGTATATCTCTGGCCACCTTTTTTGGGGGGAGGGGGCCCACACCTAGTGAAGCTCAGAAATGAGCCCTGACTTGGGGGACCCTAGGGGATGCTGTGGATTGAATCAAGGTCAACCTTTTATATTAAAGAAATATGAGAAGGCCTTTTTTGAAGTCCTCAATTCTTACGAAATGTGAAAGTTTATAATGGAGACAAACCTTTCTTAAGGAAAGTATGAGAGAAGCGCTTTTAGAAGATGGGCCAACACCCTAACACAGTAGGTATTGCTCTCTCTTTGATAGCAGCATGTAAGGAAAAGACGGTACTGCGGTGCTACTGCTCCAGCTCCTGACCCATTCTTTTTCAAAATTTTATTACTTAAAAAAATGTGGGGCGGTAGCAATGGCACAAGCAGTAAGGTGTTTGCCTTGCCCGCAGTAGCCTAGGTCGGACTGCAGTTCGATCCAGGTCATCCCATATGGCCCCCCAAGCCAGGAGTGATTTCTGAGCACATAAATAGGAATAACCCCTGAGTGTCATTGTGTGTGGCCCAAAAAAATAAATAAAATTGTATCACATAGTTGACATAACTGATCGTGATATATTTATTTCAAGATAATGAAAAGCAAAGTTGAGAAAAATAGAAATAAAATTAAAAGAAAAACTAAAAAAGAAAATGGACAGGGCCGGAGTGATGGCGCACATGAACGTCGTTTGCCTTGTATGCAGCTGATCCAGGATAGACCTAGGTTCTATCCCTGGCAACCCATATGATCCCCAAAGCCAGGAGCGATCTCTGAGCGCATAACTAGGAGTCACCCCAGAGCGCCACTGGATGTGGCCCCAAAACCAAGAAATAAATAAATAAAAAATAAAGAGAATGAGGACCAGAAAGGTAGCATGGAGGTAAGGCGATTGTCTTGAAAGCAGGAGGATGGTGGCATCCCATATGGTCCTCCGAGCCTGCCAGGAGCGATTTCTGAGCATGGAGCCAGGAGTAACTCCTGAGCATTGCCAGGTGTGACTCAAAAATAAAACAAACAAACAAACAAACAAAAACAACGAAACAAAATAAAATAAAGTGAAGAGAAAGCTCATATCAAGTACATTTACAAATCTCCAATAAAGTCAATACAATAGCAGAAGGTTTAGTAAGCTCTTTTTTTTTTTAAAGTTGAGATAAAGGGGTGGGAGAGATAGGACAGCTGTAGGGCATTTGCCTTGCAGACCCAGAACGGACAGTGGTTCGAATCCCGGCATCTCGTATGGTCCTCAGAGCCTGCCAGGAGTGATTTCTGAGCACAAAGCCAGGATCAACCCCTGAGCACCTCCGGGTGTTATCCAAAAACCAAATTAAAGTTAAGAGATAAACAACAACAAAAAAACCATCATAAAGAGGTGTGTGTATGGCAGTTGTTGTTTGAATAGGCATAGAAAAACTTGGGGAAAAAAGAAGTGAAAAATTTTTGGCCTAAAAACAGGGAGACCTTACCCTTGAAGTATCCTGGCATAAGACCAACTACAACTACAGGCTCCCAGCATGCTAAGTTGTCTAATACCGAAGTCTTTCACTTTGGGCCCAGTAAAAGCTCTTCACAATCACGGTTTTTGCTGTCATGTCTTCTTTACTATTTTTCTTTTTTGTTTTTTTGGCCACATCCGTTTGATGCTCAGGGGTTATTCCTGGCTAAGTGCTCAGAAATTGCCCCTGGGTTGGGGGGGGAAACCATATGGGATGCTGGGGGATAGAACCGTGGTCCTTCCTTGGCTAGCGCTTGCAAGGCAGGCACCTTACCTCTAGCGCCACCTCGCCGGCCCCATGTCTTCTTTTCTTAATCTGTATATCTCCCCTGCTTTGGCTCATTCAATGCAAAAAAGCTCCATGGATGGAAATTCCATGCAACAACCTAATGGCTTTTCTTTTCCACACAAGATGAGAAAAAAAAAATTATTTCTTCATTGATTGCTTGGTTTGGGGCACACCCAGCTGTGCTCAGGGGTTACTCCTGGATCTGTACTTAGAAATCGTCCCTGGCAGCCTGGGGGACCATATGGGATGCCCGAATCAAACCGGGTCCCTCTGAAGTTGGCCACATGTGTCTGACTTGCATTTGGCTGATCTGGGTTTGATATCTGGCACACTATGTGGTCTCCTGGAATGATTCCAGATGGCAGATCCAGGAGTAAACCCTGAGTAACCTGGATGTGCCACCCCACAAATGCAGTACTGCTATGCTATCTACCTGGCCCCAGGATGAGAAAATTTTATAGATGTGCAGAGAAATCAGTTGTGAGAATGTCTCAATTATATCATTCACAGCAGAAACACAGAAGTGCTTATAGTGAGATACTTACTTTTTCTTTGGGCCACACCTGGCTATATTCAAGAGTTCTTCTAACTCTGCAATCATTAATTGCTCCTGTCTGGTATGGGGTAACCTAGGGGATGTTGGGAATTGAACCTGAACTAGGCTTGTGCAAGGAAACCATGTTCCCTCCTATATATTGTCCCCTGTTGGCTTTGGGGCCACATGTGGTGGTGCTCAAGGATTACTGGTGGCTATCCATGCAAGAATCATTCCTGGCAGGCAGAAGGACCATATGTGATGCCTTACATCAAATTCAGATCAGCTGCATACAAAGCAAACACTCTCCCCACTGGGCTATCACCCCAGACCCACCTGTCTTCTTTTCTTAATTCAAATACAGCCCCTCCTTAGGAATATCAGGGCAATGGTCCATGGATGGCATTGCCATCCAGGTTTGGTGCTTGATTATAGGTCAGTGTGGTGCCACTGAGCACATGTCTGAAGGCCAGGTGGTATTCTCCCCCCACCCAATGAAAAGGACTATATTTGCCATTTAGAACATCTATCTCATTAGGATATATATACCTCCTAATACATATTAGAACTATATATATATATATATGGGGGAAGGTGGTTTCCTTGCACATGGCAAGTTCAGGTCTACTTCCCAACATACCCTAGGATACCCTATAGCCGTAGGAGTAATTATTGATTGTAGAGTTTAGAAGGAACTTTTGAATACAGCCAGGTGTGGTCCAAAGAAAAAAATCTCACTATAAGCACTTTCTTTCCAAACATCAATGTGTTTTTTCACTTTTTCTTTTTTTTTTTTTTTTTTTTTTGGTTTTTGGGTCACACTCGGCGGAACTCAGGGGTTACTCCTGGCTCTATGCTCAGAAATCGCTCCTGGCAGGCTCAGGGGTCCTTATGGGATGCCAGGATTTGAACCACCAACCTGCATGAAAGGCAAACGCCTTACCTCCATGCTATCTCTCTGGCCCTGTTTTTTCACTTTTTCATTTAACTTTAAAATTTTTAAAATCTGGGCCCGGAGAGATAGCACAGTGGCGTTTGCCTTGCAAGCAGCCGATCCAGGACCAAAGGTGGTTGGTTCGAATCCCGGTGTCCCATATGGTCCCCCGTGCCTGCCAGGAGCTATTTCTGAGCAGACAGCCAGGAGTAACCCCTGAGCAACACCGCAAGTGGCCCAAAAACAAAAAAAAAAAAAAAATTTTTTTAAATCTGTTTCATTTGGGGGCTGGAGAGATGGTGCTAGAGGTAAGGTGTCTGCCTTGCAAGCGCTAGCCAAGGAAGGACCACGGTTCAATCCCCCGCCGTCCCATATGGCCCCTCCAAGCCAGGGGCAATTTCTGAGCGCTTAGCCAGGAGTAACCCCTGAGCATCAAACGGGTGTGGCCCGAAAACCAAAAAAAAAAAAAAAAAATTGTTCCATTTGGGGGCTGGAGAGGTGGCACTAAAGGTAAGGCATCGTCAGTCTTGCAAGCGCTAGCCTAGGACAGACTGTGGTTGGATCCCCTGGCATCCCACATGTTCCCCCTAAGCCAGGGGCAATTTCTGAGCACATAGCCAGGAGTAGCCTCTGGGCTTCAAACGGGTGTGGCTAAAAATAATTTTGTTTCATTTGTTTTTAGTTTGTGTGTCCCGTGCAGGCAGGGCTCATTTCTCTTGGTTCTGTGCTCTGCAATCAACCTGGTGGGGGTCGTGGCCTTACATACCATGACAATCATGAAATTCAGTTTTCCATTTCCATGCAGAGTCCTTCTCATAGAAGTATGGATCCAACTGACAAAGTGAGGTTAAATATTAGTCCATCTAATAAAAATAACAATGATTAGGAGTGCAAAGCCAGGAGTAGCTCCTGAACACTGCAGTGGTTGATTCCCTAAAAGGCAAGGAAAAAATAGGACTCGCTGTAGCCTTCTGGTTGCTCTCCACAAAGATCCCTGGACCAGTAGAGACACCAGGTGCAGAGTTGGATCAAAGAATGAAACATATAGCCCCAAGTCATGGGCTATTGGTATTACTTTACTTGGTTCTCAATCACCAGCCAGCCAGCCTCAATCTCTCAGACATTGCTATTAGCAAACAGGGGCACTGCAAAGGCTGGGAAAAGGGAGGGCCTGGCTACAACCAGTGCAAAAATTGTGGTGCAGGCTCATTTCCTGCAGGGCACTTTGGCCATAAAATCCTGTCAACAATGCCTGTACCAGCCCTTGCATTTTTGTTGCCTCTGATGTGAAAAATGAACATGTTTGATTCGGGGAGACTTCCTTCTTTTCTTTCTTTTTATTGGTCACAATGGCAATGCTCAGGGGTTACCCCTAGCTATGTGCTCAGAACTCACTCCTGGCTAAGGGGACCATATGAGACACAAGGGATCAAAACAGGTCTGTCCTGTATCTGCCTCGTGCAATTGCCCTACCACTGTGCTATGGCTGCAGCCCTGATTCAGGGAGATTTCTGTGACCATAAAGTGATAGCAGGCAATTGCATGCGAGAATATCAATTTTTTATAATAATTTGGTCTGAGGATGCAGTGAAAACTTCCCACCCATTAACTCTAGGATTTCAAAGTCTTACTGTGATCAGTCCTGAGCAAGTTCTGAGGTTTCTTCCTTTCCAAACACAACACTGAATGTACCCATAAGATGGGAATATTCCAGACTCTAATGGCTGGATAACAACCCCCCCACATTCCTTATATGCTGACAAAGGTTTCTCTCCTTATATTGGTTCTGTCCACACCTGGCATTGCTCAAGAGTCACTCTTGACACTGCACTCAGGAATTAATACTGGTGGTGCATGTGGGGCTGTATACAATGCTACAAATCAAAGTCCAACTAAGTAAATCTACCTATTGCCCCATCAGTACTTATATAATCAAGCTTGAGAATGGAACTTTCTATATGTATAGGTCTAATATAAATTTACTTCATATAATGGCTGAGGATCATTTGAAGATCTTTCTTGGTATCTTCCAAATATTCAGAATTGTGATATCTATTAGTTTCCAGGGGAACTGAAGACCTTCCCACAAAAGGTCTAATTCAGAATGATTATATTGACCTATGTGTTTTGACACTCCTGACATAAGACATCTGTCCTGTATGAATATCCCTGTGCTGGAAAAGGGTTGAGGACTGAGTGAAACTTTCCATGCTTGTGAAACACATAGCACAGTGTGTATGTGTTTGCACTGTACATGGCTTACTGCAATTTCTTCCTGAGCATCCCATATGGTCTCCAGGAGTAACCCAAGTGTTGTTGGCATGGCACAAAAAAACAAAAAAACAAACACAAATAAAGGTTTATTCATAATATCCATTTTTTTTTTCTGTTTGGAGACACACCTTACAGCACTTAGGGTATACACCTGACACTATGCTGAAAATTACTCTTGGTAGATAAGGCAAATGCCCGAGGTGCATTGCTATTGTTCTGCCCCCAAATACGCACATTCGAAAGTAACCAATGCCTTCTCACATCCCATGTCAGAATTATTTCATTTAAAATATTTCTTTGTAGGTGAGATCACACCTTGTGGTTCTCAAAGACAATTCCTGGATGTGCACTCAGTATCACAACTGCCATGCTAAAGTGACTGTACAAGATGCAAGTGATTGATCTCACACCAGTTGTAAGAACAATGCCAACATATTGTATGATCATGCAGACAATACTGATATAATTTTTGTTTGCCTTGCAAGCAGCCGATCCAGGACCAAAGGTGGTTGGTTCGAATCCCGGTGTCCCATATGGTCCCCCGTGCCTGCCAGGAGCTATTTCTGAGCAGACAGCCAGGAGTAACCCCTGAGCAATGCCGCGAGTGGCCCAAAAACCAAAAATAAATAAATAAAATAAATAATACTGATATAATTTTAAACACTAATAAAGTGGCTTGAAAAGGAGTAAGAGCCTTCCTATACTCTTTACACACTGTGTGCCTCCCTAGAATGAATTTTCTTATGCTTATAAAGGCCTGAAAAATAATAAAAAGCCTTCCCACAGTCCTGACATGTATAAGGTTTCTCTCCTAAATGAATTTTCTTGTGTGTTAAAAGGTTTGCACGTTGAGCGAAGGCTTTCCCGCACTCCTGACACGTATAAGGTTTCTCTCCTGTATGAATTACCTTGTGTGATAAAAGTCTTGAGGATCGAGTGAAGGCTTTCCCGCACTCTTGACACGTATAAGGTTTCTCTCCTGTATGAATTTTCTTGTGTATTAAAAGGTATGAGGAATGAGCGAAGGCTTTCCCGCACTCTTGACATGTATAAGGTTTCTCTCCTGTATGAATTTTCTTGTGTATTAAAAGTTTTGAGGATTGAGCGAAGGCTTTTCCGCACTCCTCACATGTAAAAGGTTTTTCTCCTGTATGAATTATCCTGTGTGATAAAAGTCTTGAGGATCGAGAGAAGGTTTTCCCGCACTCTTGACATGTATAAGGTTTCTCTCCTGTATGAATTTTCTTGTGTATTAAAAGTTTTGAGGATTGAGCGAAGGCTTTTCCGCACTCCTGACAGGTATAAGGTTTCTCTCCTGTATGAATTATCCTGTGTGATAAAAGGCTTGAGGATCGAGCGAAGGCTTTCCCGCACTCCTGACAGGTATAAGGTTTCTCTCCTGAATGAATTTTCTTGTGTAAATAAAGGCTAGAGGATTGAGCAAAGGCCTTTCCACAAACCTGACATGAATACGGCTTCTCTCCAGTATGAATACTCATGTGTATACTAAGTTTTGAGGATGAAGAGAAGACCTTCTCACACTTTTGACATTTATGTTTCTCTCTTGTATGAATATACATGTGTCTAGAAAGAAATGAGGAGTGAGTAAAGACCTTCCCACATTCCTGACAAGTATAAGGCTTTTCTCCAATTTGAATTTTCATGGGTGTAGGAAGGACTGAGGGGTGAGAGGCCTTGCCACCTGCTGGAAGTGTCTGACATTTCTTTTCCATACAGACCTCCTTAGGGTCACTTGGGTGTGACAGTTGGCAAAGACCATGTCTATCTTGCTGACCTTCAGAAGGATTTTGTGCACTGAGGGTGTCTGGTGGTAAATCACAATGCCAAGCACATGGGAAGGCCCCCCCACAATGCTTACACTCTGGGGCCTCCACTCCGCAGCGAATGAGCTTGTTCAACTTTCGCTGTGAGGGAATTCTAGCAAACACTGTTTGCTCAGGGCAGGGTGGCCCAAGTGTGGTGATCTTTGTAGAGGAACTGGACAGATTAGACTTAGGGTTGCTGTGCCCAGCAGACTGGGGATTCTCAGCGAGAATGCTCACTTCATTTTGGCCTTCTCCAGAACAGATGCCCCATGAGTCCTCATTTCCACCAGGGTGCAGGCAGGATAGTGTCCTTCTGATTGTGTTCCACAACACAGGAATACCCCCGTCCCACCGGGTGTTGCTGTTTCCCTGTGGAAAAACACAAGTTAGTCCAATTACTTCTTTTTTTTTGTTTTTGTTTTTGTTTTTGGGCCACACCCGTTTGACGCTCAGGGGTTACTCCTGGCTATGAGCTCAGAAATCGCTCCTGGCTTGGGGAGACCATATGGGACACCGGGGGATCGAACCGTGGTCCGTCCAAGGCTAGCGCTTGTAAGGCAGACACCTTACCTCTAGCGCCACCTTCCCGGCCCCAATTACTTCTTTCTTCATTTCCAGTCTCCTTCTTTAAAAACAGGGCCTCAGGGGCTGGGCGGTGGCGCTAGAGGTAAGGTGCCTGCCTTACCTGCGCTAGCCTTGGACGGACCGCGGTTCGATCCCCTGGCATCCCATATGGTCCCCCAAGCCAGGAGCGACTTCTGAGCACATAGCCAGGAGTAACCCCTGAGCGTCACCGGGTGTGGCCCAAAAACCAAAAACAAAACAAACAAAAAAACAGGGCCTCAGGGCCAGGAAGGTGGCGCTAGAGGTAAGGTGTCTTCCTTGCAAGCACTAGGGTAGGACGGACCGAGGTTCGATCCCCCGGCATCCCATATGGTCCCCCCAAGCCAAGAGCACTTCTGAGCGCATAGCCAGGAGTAACCCCTGAGCATCAAATGGGTGTGGCCCAAAACCCAAAAAAAAAAAAAAAGAAAAGAAAACCAGGCCCTCAACTATGATTTCAACCACAAAAACTCAATTGTCCACAGGTGTGGATATATGTGGAAACAGGTAGACATCCAGTAAAGAAAGTTGACTAGTTAGTTGTGGTCTGAGAAAAAGGGCAAGGAGGTCATTTTTGGACCCTAAACCACTAATTATTGGGTACAAAAAAAGGCTCTCCTAGTGTGGGTTTTGTGTTCTCTCTGGTATCTTGCCCCTTCTCCCCAACACTTGTGCAGTAAATACCACAGACCAGTGTTATGGAAAAGGGTAGCCTTTATTTTAAATTTCTTCCCTGTGTAAATTGGCCCTAACAATAAAAGGGAGCCAGAGCAATAGCATAGAAGGAGTGCATTTGCCTTGCATGTGACAAACCCAGAACAGACCTAGCTAAATTCAATCCCTGGCATCCCATATGGTTTCATGAGCCAGGAGAGATTTTTTTTTTTTTTTTGGTTTTTGGGCCACACCCGGCGGTGCTCAGGAGATACTCCTGGCTGTCTGCTCAGAAATAGCTCCTGGCAGGCACGGGGGACCATATGGGACACCGGGATTCGAACCACCACCTTTGGTCCTGGATCGGCTGCTTGCAAGGCAAACGCCGCTGTGCTATTTCTCTGGGCCCAAGAGACTTCTGAGCACAGAGTCGGGAGTAAACCCTGAGTGTCACCGGGTGTGAGCCGAAAATCAAATATATAAATAAATACTGTACTTTAAAGAGAGACGAGGCTAAGTCCATGAGGTTGCCAACCCATCATCCAAGCTTTTTCTCTTATGTATGTAATGTTTTCTTTTCTTTCTTTGGGTCACACACAGCTATGCTCAGAGGCTACTCCTTGCTCTGCACTCAGACTTTAATCTTCACAGTGCTCAGAGAACATATATTAAACTCTGGGTCGCTGCGTGTAAGGCAGGCACACTATCAGATGTACTTACAGGCCTTTGCGTGTGTGTGTGTGTGTGTGTGTGTGTGTGTGTTTTGGGGAAAACTGAGTGACACTCAGGAATTACTTTCGGCTTTGTGGAGTCATTACTAATAGTACTGGGAAGATCATATATGGGTTCCCAAAGATTGAACCCTGGTAGGCCCTGTGCAAGGCAAATGCCTTACCCTCTATGCTACTGATCGCTCCCATTTTTATTTTGACTGTTAGGTCTAGCAAATTTTGCAGATGTGGACGTCCTGAGTGTGAGAATGTCTCCATTTCATTGAGTCAACAGGCATGTAAGTGTTTTCCCAAACAGATAAGCCCCACTATAGGCATATTCTTCCCACACATCAAAGAGTTCTCTTTACTTTTTTAGTTTCTATATATACTATTAGGAACCCCAACAAGAAATGCTAATGTTTACTCTGGCTGTGTGTCCCCGATCAAACTTAAGGGGGCTTGGGGATGAAATTCAGGTTTCCAACACCACAGAAAAAAGACTTTTCCACTGAAATATGAATTCAGCTATCAAATGAGTAGTTTAAACACTCGAACTGGGCCTGATTGATAGCACAGAGGGTAGCGTATTTGCCTTGCACATGGGCAATCTTGGTTCGATCCCTTACATCTCATAGAGTCCCTTGAGCCAGTCAGGAGTGATTCCGAGTACAGAGCTAGGAAAATCAGTGTCTCTTCCAAAACTGAAACAAAAGTAATAAAGAAAAAACACACTTGACCTAACATTTTGTTTTGTTTTTTTTTGTTTTTGGGCCACACCCGGTGGTGCTCAGGGGATACTCCTGGCTGTCTGCTCAGAAATAGCTCCTGGCAGGCACGGGGGACCATATGGGACACCGGGATTCGAACCAACCACCTTTGGTCCTGGATCGGCTGCTTGCAAGGCAAACCCCGCTATGCTATCTCTCCGGGCCCTTGACCTAACATTTTATCAATCAAAAGAAAAATATTTATTCACTCCCTAACCCCTTTCCACCATAAATCATAGCATTTTCTTAGTGTGGAAAATATGATTAATAACTTTAGGTTAGAACTTATTGAGGGAATGGACTGATAGCACAGTCAGTGATAGGCCGTTTGCCTTGATATGGGTGACCAAGGTTCGATCCCCGGCATCCAATATGGCCTCCGAGTATGCCAGGAGTGATTGCTGAGCAGAGCCAGGAGTAACCCTGAGCACTACCGGTGTGGCCCATAAGCAAAAAATACAAACAAAATGAAAACTTGGAGCTGGACCAGCGGCACAGTGGTAGTGTGTTTGCCTTGCACACAGCTGACATAGGATGGACGGTGGGTTAGATCCCCCAGAGTCCCATTTGGTCCCCCTAATCAAGTGAGATTTCTGAGCACACAGCCAGGATTAATCCCTGAGTGTCACTGTGTGAGGCCCCAGAACAAAAAACAAACAAACAAACAAAAAAAAAAGAGGGAGAGAGAGAGAAAAAACTTATTGCATTGAATTTTGCACTCAGGTGAAAGTAACAGCAACCTCTCCCAATGATGAGCTCAGTATTCTCCCAGAGTGCAAAAAGTATAGATGGTGTAATGGGCTACTTTAAGAACTACATGTGCCTTCAGCACAGAGAAATCCCACACCACATAAAAGTATTGATTTGAAACATGCAAATCTTACCATTTCACCCCTCTTTGGAGATCCCGTCCCAAAAGGAAATTGCTGAAAGGCCAAATCCTGAACTGGTGGTCTGCATTCTAAAATGAAACCAAATATGCAATGTAAGAATCTGGGGTCAGAGCAATACCACAATAGGGAAGAGTATGCCTTGCATTTCATTGACAAGTTGGAACCCTGGCGTCCCATATAGTCTCTCTAGCTTGCCAGAAGTAATTTCTATTTTTTTTTTGTTTGTTTGTTTGTTTTTGCTTTTGGGTCACACCTGGCAGCGCTCAGGGGTTATTCCTGGCTCAACCCTTAGAAATCACCCCTGACAGGCACGGGGACCATATGGGATGCCAGGATTTACCACTAATCATCTGCATGCAAGGTAAACGCCTTACCTCCATGCTATCTCTCTGGCCCCCAGAAGTAATTTCTGAGCACAGAGTTGAGAGTATCTTCTGGGTAGTGCAAAACAAAACAAAAAAGAGGGGCTGGGAGGGCCTTAGGGCATTTGCCTTGCAGGCAAAATCTAGGACCTGGGCCAGAGAGATAGCATGGAGGTAGGGTATTTGCCTTGCATGCAGAAGGTGTTTCAAATCCAAGCATCGCAGATGGCCCTGCGAGCCTGCCAGGAGCAATTTCTGAATGTAGAGCCAGGAGTAACTCCTGATCACTGCAGGATGTGACCCAAAAAACAACAGTAACAACAACAACTAGGACCTACTGTGGTTCGAATCCCGGCACCCCATATGGTCTCCCTTGCCTGCCAGGAGCTATTTCTAAGCACAGAGACCCAAAAAGCCAAAAATAAAAAACCTTAAGTTGAATGATGGGCCATAGTGATGGAATCATAGGTTGAGTGTTTGTGTTGACAAAGCTGATGCTGGTCTGATTCCCAGCATACAAAACTTGTACCCTATCATAATTGAAGTATTTTCTGTGCACTGTTCAAGGAGTAACCAAGTGTCCTTGTGTATGACCCAAAAACAAAATAAAAAATTTAAGAGAATGAGGGCTGGAGTGGTGGCGCAAGTAGTAAGGCATCTGCCTTGAAAGTGCTAACCTAGAATGGACAGAGGTTCAATCCCCTGGTGTCCCATATGGTCAGTCCCCCAAGTCTGGAGTGATTTCTGGGCTCGTAGCCAAAAGTAACCCCTGAGAGTCACTGGGTGTGCCAAAACAATAACAACAACAACAACAAAAATTAACTGAGTGAAATCTGAATAGTCAAGATAATGACCATATGTAGTTTTTAGGTAGTAAGTCAGCTTACAAAAAGGATTGGGGGGGGGGGGACAGGAGAGACAGCACAGCCTTAGGGTGTTTGCCTAGCAAGCAGCTGACCCAGAAACCAAGGGTGGTTTGAATCCCGGCATCCCATATGGTCCCCTATGTCTGCCAGGAGCAATGCAAGTGCCACTGGCTGTGACCCTAAAACCAAAAACCAAATAAATAAATAAATAAATAAACAAACAAACAAATAAATAAAAAGATAGGAGTATCTCAATGAGGAGCGG
The DNA here is from genome assembly GCF_024139225.1 of Suncus etruscus. Lineage (NCBI taxonomy): Eukaryota > Metazoa > Chordata > Mammalia > Eulipotyphla > Soricidae > Suncus > Suncus etruscus. The sequence continues at coordinate 75,511,195 of NC_064861.1, read as the reverse complement.
GCAAAACACATATTAGAGTTCTTTTGGGAACACATGTCAACAGAAGAGAGAGAGAGAGAGAGAAAGAGAGAGAGAGAGAAGGAAAAAGAGAGAGAGGGAGGGAGGGAAAGAGGGAGGGAGAGAAGGAGGGATGGATGGATGGATGGAGGGAGGCACAGCCTCAGGCATCTCATATACTCCCCAAAACAGTGTCAGGACTAATTTCTGAGTGTAGAGGCAAGAAAATCACAAGGTTACTCACTGGAGGAAAAAATACCAAAATAATTCTTTGTTTTTGGTTCACACCCAGCAGTGCTCAGGGTTTCTTCCTGGCTCTAAGCTCAGAAATCGCTCCTGACAGGTTCAGGGAACCATATGGGATGCTGAGATTCGAATCACTATCCTTCTGCATAAAAGGCAAACGCTCTACCTCCATGCTATCTCTCTGGCCCCAAAATAATTTTTATTCTTTTCAAGAATCCGGCAAAATCTATAGTGGAAAGGGAGTGTGTGTACTTTATGAACAGTGAATCTGGTTCTATCACTGACATCATATACAGTCCCCTGAATGCACCAGGATCCACCAGGAGTGACTTCGAGCACCAACACCAAGAAAGCCTCAAAAACATGAGAGTAAAAAACATTCCTGATGGGCCCGGAGAGATAGCACAGTGGCGTTTGCCTTGCAAGCAGCCGATCCAGGACCAAAGGTGGTTGGTTCAAATCCCGGTGTCCCATATGGTCCCCCGTGCCTGCCAGGAGCTATTTCTGAGCAGACAGCCAGGAGTAACCCCTGAGCATTGCTGGGTGTAGCCCAAACCCCCCCCCCCCCAAAAAAAAAACCTGGGGCAAACTCAAAAATGTCAGGAATGATCTAATGCCAAAGATAATTGTGGAGACAGATTCCCCTGGCCATGGTATGCAATCAGTCTGAGGGCACAGACGGTGGATGAGGCTCAGAATCTAAAAATCTGTCCTAAAGATCCACAGATGGGAACCAGACAGAATAAAGCTAAGACAGCAAAAGCTCCAGATCATTCTGGGAGTCAGCACGAAGGGTAGAGAAGGGGAGTGGTACAGGCCCCACAAACCTGATTCAGGAGTTCAACACATACTGCTAAGCACCCACATTTCATATGTGCCCAGGATGCTCTACAGCCACCCCAGGGTCTGAAGCTGGGAAGCACTTCCAACATTCACCTGCAAACATGCCTCTCTGCAGCCTTCCGCAAACTGCGCCTTCCAACCGGGAGATTAACACAGACTTCACATCCCAATGTCCTGCCCCAAGAGGGACAATTTTTGGATTAGTGAAAGGGAAGGGGACAACAGCCCCATGAATCGGGGACTGTAATAACAAAGACCAAACCAGATAAAGAAGAGAATCTCTGCTCTCAATATGCTTATTGGTTATTGAATAGATGAGATCAGATTTAAGATTCGAAACAATAGTACAATGGGTAGTGTGTTTGCTTACATTTGGCCGACAAAAGTTTGATCCCTGGCGCAGCCGGTCGGAGTCAGAAAAAAAAAAAATTTGATCCCTGGCATCCCTGGCATTTGATATGGTCACCCAAGCTTCCCAGGAATAATTCCTGAGCATAGAGTCATAAGTAACCCCTGAAAACCACAGGTTATATGCAACCCTCAAAAAGAATCTTTGTGAGTTGAAGAACAGCACAGAGAGAAGGGAATTTGCCTTGTACACAGTGGACCTGGTTCCATCCCTGGGTTCCCAGATTGTTCCTCGAGGATGTCACAAGTAATATCTGAACACATAGACAGACTAACCTTTGAGCGCCATTAGGAGTGACTCAACAGCAAACAAAGAAAAGAAAGAAAGAAGTTGGAGTAAGAGTAGAGTGGAGAGGGCACTCGCTTTGAAAGTATGCACACCTGGGGCCGGAGAGATAGCACAGAGGTAAGGTGTTTGCCTTGCATGCAGGACAGTGGTTCGAATCCCGGCATCCCATACAGTCAGGAGTAGCTTCTGAGAGCAGGCGGGTGTGACCCAAAAAAAAGAAAGAGAGAGAGAGAGGAGAGAGAAGAGAGAGAGAGAGAGAGAGAGAGAGAGAGAGAGAGAGAGAGAGAGAGAGAGAGAGAGAGAGAGAGAGAGAGAGAGAGAAAAGAAAGAGAAAAAAGGGAAACTATGCACACCTGACTTTTATCCAATAGCAGCAAGTCCTGCCATGGTTGATATTTGAGTGCAGAGCCAGATGTTACCCCAGTTCTACTGGGGATAGCCCCCAAAAAGACCACATTGTGGCCCAGAACATAGCAAAATGGATTGGGAACCATGCTTTGCAGGCAGGAGCCTCAAGTATGATCCCTCACACTACACCATTCCCCAATACGATTCGTAGGCACTGGTGCCTTGTAATCCTTAAAAAATCTTCAGAAGAGACTGCAGCGGTGGCGCTAGAAATAAGGCATATGCCTTACAAGCGTGAGCATAGGATGGACCATGGTTTGATGCCCCATGTCCCATATGGTCCCCCAAGTCAGGAACTATTTCTGAGCTCATAGCCAGGAGTAACTCCAGAGAGTCAGCGGGTGTGGCCTAAAAATAAAAAAAAATAAAAAAAAAAGAAAACAAAATCTTCAGCAGGGGGGCTGGAGAGACAGCACAGTGGTTGGTCATTTGCCTTGCATGCAGCTGATTTGAACAGACCCTGGTTCAAATCTCAGCATCCCATATGCTCCCCCATGCCTTTCAGGAGAGACATATGAGCGAAGAGCCAGGAGTAACTCCTGAGCGCACCTGGTGTGGCCCCAAAACAAAAACAAAAGAAACAACCAAAAATCTTCAGCTGGGCCTGAGTGACAGCACAGCAATAAAGCATTTGCCTTGCACACAGCCAACACGTGATGGATGGTAGTTCAAATCCCAGCATCCCATATGGTCACCCAAGTCTGCAGGAGCGACTTCTGAGGACAGAGCCAGGAATAACCCCTTTGCACAGTATAGTTTGAGCAAAAAACAAAAAATCTTCAGCAAAACTTAAATCACAAGTGCTCACATATTGCCTGGGTTGGGACACTACTACAATGGAAGAACCTCACCTTGCCCAAGGCTCATCCACGCTGGATCAGAAGAACCCCAAGAGCTCCCAGAACAATACCCGGCTTACTCTCTAAGCCAGGGGTCTCAAACTCAATTTACCTAGGGGCCACAGGAGGCAAAGTCGGGGTGATCCTTGAGTGCAAAGTCAGTAGTAAGCCTTGAACATTGGGGGGTGTGACCCAAACAACTAAAACAAAACAAAACAAAAAAGATTCCTCTAGGGCAGGGCCACAAAATGTTGTACGGAGGGCCAGAAATGGCCCGCGGGCTGCGAGTTTGAGACCCCTGCTAAGCTCTGTTGTTGGAGTAAGCTCTGAGCACTCCCATGTGTGGAACATATATGCCCGTAATGTATGAAAACAAAATGAATTGTATTTGGGAGTATTTTGAGATGCACCTCACTCTGAACAGGGCTGATTTCTAGCTCTGTGCTGAGTGATGATCTCTGGAAGCTGAGAGGATCATTGTGGAGCCAGGATCCGACCTGATTCAAACCTGATTCACACCGACCAAGAAACACCCAATACAATGTAACTATCTCAAGATTGTGAAATGACATTGAAAACTATAAATTGGGGCCTGAGAGATAACACAGCAGTAGGGTGTTTGCGTGCATGTGGCCAACACAGGAAGGACACTGGTTCAGTTCCTGGCAACTATATAGTCCCCTGAATCTGCCAGGAGCTGTTTCTGAGCAAAATCAGGAGTGACCCCTCCAATGAAACAAACAAAAAAACAAACAAAAAAACCAAAACTATAAATTAGTATTCTTCTAAGAAAAAAAGTTAAGGACTGGGGAGTTAGAACAATGCGTACCTCCAAATCACAATGCATTTTTTTTTAACTTTTTTTTTTTGGTTTTTGGTTTTTGGGCCACTCCCAGCGTTGCTCAGGGGTTACTCCTGGCTGTCTGCTCAGAAATAGCTCCTGGCAGGCACAGGGGACCATATGGGACACCGGAATTTGAACCAACCACCTTTGGTCCTGGATCGACTGCTTGCAAGGCAAACACCGCTGTGCTATCTCTCCGGGCCCCACAATGCATTTTTTTATTAAACACAAATTCCCAGGAAATATGAGGTCTCCCCATAGCAGCGTCCCATTTGGTAGCCCCAGGGAGACTCTCACCTATAGCCTGCAGGTGCTGGTAGATCTCCAGCATCACATCTCTGTAGAGCTCCCTCTGAGAGGCATCCAGGTAAGGCCACTCCTCCTGGGAGAAGCTCACAGCTACATCGTAGAAGGTCACCACATCCTGAACCAAAACACACACGAGGAGTCAGGGCCGAGGTTCATCCCAGGCACTGGAGGTGAGGATGGGCCTTCCCAGGACCTAAAGTGACTATCTTGACAAATTACAAAGATTAAATGACTCAGGAGAAACCAGTCTCAAAACCAATCTCTCCCTGAGCACCTCGAGGATAGGCTTCAGAAATCAAACTAGATCAGCCACCTTAATAAGCAAACACTGTTCGACAAGGTACTTAGATATAGTGGCACATACACAAACATACCTGGGCCAATGCTCATTACCATAGGTCCACTGAGCACTGCCAAGCGTTCTCCTAAGCACAGAGCCAGGAGCTAAAAAGCACTCTCGGTGTGACATGAATTTGCTAATACACAGGAGCCCAATCCCAACCTCAATCTATCTCTAGGGGAAGAAAGAAGGAAAATGTAAGGTCCAGTGAGTGAGTCAAACTTCTATTTGTCTGAATCAACATTCACGTTGTATCTCCAAGCAAATCTCTCCTTGAACAGGTAAAAAAGACACGGCTGCAAATCACTAAGCTTTCTAGTAACATCATTTGCTCATGTTGCCACTCAAAGGCACAAAGTCCTGGGACTATAAAGAAGGAGACTGAAAGTACAACTTGGTTTTTTTTATTTTTTTTTTGGAGAAATGTGACTTCAGGGAGGAAGCAAGAGGCAATACTCTGCAGAATGAAAGACTAAAGAACCAAAATGGGAATGGAGAAATGGCACAACTATAGAATGTTTGCCTTGCATGCTGTGGATCAGGGATGGACCCTGGTTCCATTCCCAGCATGACATAGGGTCCCCCAAGCCTATGTGAGTGCAGAGTGAGGAGTAACCTCTGAGGACTACTAGGTATGGCAAAAAAATAAATAGATAAATAAATAAATAAATAAACTGATCTTGGTGGGGCCACAGGAAGAATGCCAATGAGAGCACACAGGGCAAAGCCAAGGTCAATCTCTGGCACACACAAAAGTTTCTTGAAGTTGCCAGGAGTAAATCCTCTATGCAGAGCCATAGGGCCTGAGGGGCCTGAGACATAACACCAAGGTAGGCCATTTGCCTTGCATGCATGCAATCCAGGACAGAAGGTGGTTCAAATCCTGGAATCCCATATGGGTGCCATATCTGCCAGAAGTGATTTCTGAGCTAAGAGCCAGGAGTAACCCCTGAGCACCACTGGTGTGACCGCCACCCCCACAAAAAAAAAGAAAAAGAAAAGATAAGCTCTGAGTCCTGACAATATGACATAAAATTTAATACAGAAGAAAAACAATCTCGATTAGTACAGCACAGGGAAACAAACTAAAACCAAAGAAAACCCACAGGAAAATTCAGGTGCAGAAAGAACCCAGCAACGTTCTTTCCAGTTGTCAGAAAATGGTGAAGACCCAGTTTTGTGAGTTAGTGACCCTGGGGGAATGTATCAAGCCCACATGAAGGGTCCTGAGTGAAGAGAAGAAGACAGAAGCATGAGCATCAGCCTAAAATCTGGGAGCAATTGCAAAATACAAATAAACTTTGTGATGATCATACATAACAGCCTGGAGGACACTTGACTGCTTATGGCTGCCCCAGAAAGAGTCCGGACACACCCTAAGGTCCCTTAAACACAGCAGGAGGGACACCTGAGTGCAGAGCCAGGAGAATCTCTTGGCAGAAACTAAACAGCTACAAAAGAGCTTTTTCCCCAACTGAGGCAAGAGTGATGCTTCATGACAGAAATCCTGGGATCAAGGTTTCATTCTTCACCAACATCAGGGTCAATATTACCAGAGCTCAAGCTTGGATCCCAGAACCCCATTGGGTTTGAGACATGAAAGGGGTGATCAAAGAGCATAGTCAGAGGAAAGCTTTCTAAGTACCACTGTGTATGGTCAACAAACCTAAGACAAAATACTAGGACAAAAGTGGCCTCAGAGAACAGAGTTCAGAGACCCTGCCAGGAGTCACAGCCTGACGGGGGGAGGGGCTGTGCACTCCTATCCCCATCTTTACCCTCTCTGCGCCCACACTTACCCCTACCTGGGCACCGGTGTTCAGACGGTGTGGCCCCATCTTCTCCAACCTGGATTATTCACCAAGAGAAGCAACAAGGCCCTTTGCAGAAAACCCTGGAAGAAAGTCACAGTGGTGAGTACTAGAGACATGTGCAAGCCCTTCCTTGACCAGAAGTGCCTGCCCTGGGGCCAGAAACAGATCAACATGGGAGATGAGGTCAGAGGCTCCTTCCCCTCCTTGGAAGAAGCAGATTGGAATCCAAGCTGTGAGGTGGACACCTAAGCTCTGGCCTTGCTCTACAGGGAGGAAATGGCAGCCATGAGCCCAGCATGTCCCAGGGCTCCACACAGCCCTTGGGAGCCCAGGAAGGGGCTGAATTTGGGGCTTGACCTCTGCACATCAGCGCCCCCTGCAGCATACCAGCAGCGCTGCACCCTCACTCAGCCTGGAAGTGGCTCTGCCACAGCATCTTAAAGGAGGCTGATCCTTGGGTTATTGCTCCAGACCCAGGACTTATATTCTTAAGCAGAGGAAACACTCAGAAATAAAGAAAGGCCTTCCCACATTCCCTGCACATGTAAGGACTCACTACATTATTTGGCCCACACCCTGTGGTGATCTGAAGGATTATTCCTGGCTTAGTATTCAGAAATCACTCTGGAAGGCTTGCAGAACTCTATACAACTCTTTACAATGCCAGGGATTCAAGGTCGGTCAGGGTGTTCAAAGCAAACATTCTCACAGCTGCCCTGTGGTTCAACCTACTCAGAAACAATGTTCATATGAATGAAATGGACTGAAGAGTAAGTGAAGGCCTCCCCACACTCCTTAAGTACCTCATTGAGGGTAAAGCAGGGGCAGGAGTTGTGGCACAGGGTGGTTGCCTTGCACGGGGCAGACCTAGGATGAACTGAGATTCAATCCCCCTGCATCCCATATGGTCAGCCAAGCCAGGAGTGATTTCTGATGCAGAGCCAGATGTAACCCCTGAGAGTCACTGGGTGTGGCCCCAAAACAAAACAAAAAGAAAATGGGTGAAGCAGATAGGCAGAGAAGGAACCCCCAGGGCAATAAAATCTTAAAATTTTCTAAATCTCAGAGATGGATCCTCCTACCCCCAGAGAGGCTCTAACAAAGGCCAGGAGAGGACTATGAAAGACAATCAACTACCCCAGCCCACGGCTATCACCCTGACAAGAGTTCTCAAATTCAAGTGAAAAGCCTCCAGGGGGCAGGGTGGGAGAAACTCTAGAAAAACCAACTTGGAAGTAAGGAAAAGTGTTCTTTGGGGTCATGGTGGCAGAGACTCTATTTAGACCTTTCAACCTTTGACTGGGAAAGGTGTATTGGCACAAGCTTTGGATAAACTTCGGATAAACTTTCTGGAGTAGAGTGTAAACACTCTCCTACACTCCCTCTGTGCTTTTCTGATTCTTGTGTTTTCTTTTGTGTATGTGTGTGTGTGTGTGTGGGGGGGGGGGTAATACCCGACAGCGCTCAGGGGTGTTACTTCTGGCTCTGTGCTCAAAACCATATGGGATGCCAATCCAAATGTCCTGGATTGGCTGCGTGCAAATCAACCGCTCTCAAGCTGTGCTATTTCCTGGCCCCTTCCTTTTTTTTAAAGGCACATCCCGCAGTGCTTAGGGCTTGTGTCTCCTAAGTCAGAACTCTATCAATAGAGAGGTCAGGGAACATAAGGGTGGCAGGGGATTGAACACAGGCCGCCCTTGGGAACTGCCAGCGCCCTCCCAACAGTCCCGGCCAGACTTTCCTGCAAAGCCCAAGTCCTGAATCTCCTAGGAGCTTCCCTGGAGTCAAGGGGCAGGTTCTCCCCCGCAGCTGCTGCTCTTCCCCAATGCACTCGATCCACCAGGACGCCACCGCCATCACGTGGTCGGTTCTTTTCTTTCTCGTCCCTAAATCTTCCTGCATGAATTTGCTCTGCCTGGGCTCCCCTTCAATCCCGTGCTTCCCCTGGACACTCCGTCCAGCACCGAACCCGGTCTGCTAGTGCAAGCCAAGGCCCTCGCGCTGCCCGGGCGCCCCGATCGCCTCTTCCTCACCAGCCTCCGTCCCAGACGACGATCCCGCCGGATTCCACGCAAAGCAGCAGCAACGTCAGAGGCTCCGCGCGATCCCTGCGTCCCGCCAGTGGAGGCCGCGCCCCAAAGCACCCCTGGAGAGCCCGCGCGGGCCTGCAGGCGACTTGGATGTCGGGGCGCTTAGAGGGGGCCCTCGTTGGCCAACAGAAAATCGCCCCTCCAGTCGCCCCCCCCCCGCGCCAGCGGGAACCCACTCACCGACCCACTGACTCCTGCTCCGCGTAGTCGGCAAAAAGGGAACAGCTGGAGGAGGAGGACCGAAGAAAGGAAAAGCGTCGCGCTTCGTGACGTCACTGCGATTCTGGCGGAGTCTTACAGGGCCAGGCTCCAGCTCAGCGCCAGCCATTGACTGACCTGGAAGGACATTTTTTTTGCATTTTCTTGGCTTAGATGAGGCGACTCAAACCGCTGCGGGTCTCCAGGTCATGGAGATTGGAGAGTGGTTGTCTGATCAGATGACATGTGAGCTAGAGTTCTTTTTTATTTTTCGATGGGGGTGGGTCACACCCAGCTGTGCTCAGGGTTATTCCTGGCTCTGTGCTCAGAATCAGTCCTAGCAGGCCTGGGGGAGCATATGGGATGCCGGGATTCGAACCATTGTCTGTCCTGAATGGTCTGCATGCAAGGCAATCACCCTACGACTGTGCTGTCTCTCTGCACTGAAGTTCTTGATTTTCTTTTGTAGTTGTTAGCTTTTTTTTTTTTTTACTTGTTTATTTTGATTGGGGCAGGCTCAACCAGGGGGCTCGGAGGTTACTCGACTCTGTGCTTATCAATTTCTCCTGGCAATGTTCAGCAGACTCTGGGATGTCAAGTATAGCAGCAGGTAGCACATTTGATGGTATGTGGCTGATTCTGTTCTATCACCGGCATCCCATAGGGTTCCCTGAGTCTGCCAGCAGTGATTTCTGAATGCAAAGCCAAGAATATCATTGACCACCTCTGGGTGTGGCTCCAAAACCAGGTTGCATAATCCAAGGGCCCCCACAATAGTACAGTGGGGAGGGCATTTGCCTTGCAAGTACCTAGTCAGGTTTTAGTACTCTGCATCCCATAAATCCCTGAGCGTTGCCAATAACAATTCCTCTGTGATGAGCCTGAGTAAACCCTCAGTACCTCCTGGTGGGCAAAAAAGCCAAACCAGGGGCCGGCGAGGTGGCGCTAGAGGTAAGGTGTCTGCCTTGCAAGCGCTAGCCAAGGAAGGACCGCGGTTCAATCCCCCGGCGTCCCATATGGTCCCCCCAAGCCAGGGGCAATTTCTGAGTGCTTAGCCAGGAGTAACCCCTGAGCATTAAACAGGTGTGGCCCGAAAAACCAAAAACCAAAAAAAATAAAAAAATAAATAAAAAGCCAAACCAAAATGGGGAATCACAAACCCCACTGAATACCAACCTATGTACAGCCCCACCCACAAAATTAAAACCAAGGGCTCAAAATTGTGTGTGATGTTTTGCGCACATACATGACTCTTTCTGGGGCCACATAAGAAGTGCTTAGACTTATTTTTGCTTCATTGCTCTAAAATAGCTCCCAGGCCAGAGAGATAGTGAAGCAGTAAGGCGTTTGCCTTAGACGCTGAAGAACAGTGGTTCGAATCCCGGCAATCCATATGGTCCCCTGAGCCTGCAAGGAGCGATTTCTGAGCATAGAGGCAGGAGTAACCCCTGAGCGCTGCCGGGTGTAACCCCAAAAACAAATAATAGTAAAATAAAATAAAATAGCTCTCGGATGGACTCATAAAATTTTCTGGAAGCTAGGGGTGGGACTTAGATCAGCTACTTAAAAGGCAAAAGGCTGGGCCCACAGAGATAGCACAGTGGCATTTGCCTTGCAAGCAGCCAACCCAGGACCTAAGGTAGTTGGTTCGAATCCCGGTGTCCCATAGGGTCCCCCATGCCTGCCAGGAGCTATTTCTGAGCAGACAGCCAGGAATAACCCCCGAGCACCGCTAGGTGTGGCCCCAAAAAAAAAAAAAAGGCAAAAGCCTTCTACACTATATGAAGTTTTGTTATTTTTATTGTTTTGTTATTGTAATTATTTAATTATTGCTGTTGTTTGGGCACACACTGTGGTGCTCAGGGATTACTCCTGGCAGGCCTAAGTAGACCATATAGGATGCCAGGAATCAAAGCCAGGTCACCCTTGTGCAAGGGAAATTGCGTACCTGCTGTGTTATCATAGTGGTCCCAAAAAGAGAATTTGGGGGGGGGGGGCACACCCGATGGTGCTCAAGGGTTAAGCCTGGCTATCTGCTCTGAAATAGCTCCTGGCAGGCACAGGGGATCATATGTGATGCCGGAATTCGAACCAAGCACCTTAGGTCCTAGGTCGGCTGCTTGCAAGGCAAAAGCTGCTGTGCTATCTTTCCGGCTCTGAAATCTTTTATTTTTTATTTTTTTAGGTGAGGAGATGACAGGAGGAGAGGGTGGGGTAGGGGCCAGGAGGCTGAGGAAGGGAGGGAGGGAGAGAGGGCTGGGCGAAAGCCCAGACGGGGAGTCTAAAGAAATCTTTTTTTGTTTTTGTGCCACACAGCCAGCGATGCTCATGAATTATACCTGGTAGGCTCAGGAGATTATATGGGATGCCAGAGATCAAAACTGGTTGGCCACGTGCAAGGTAAACGTCCTGCCCATTGTGCTAAAATTCTGGTCCTGAAGTACTGGGATTTTATTTGCTTCTTTATTTCCTTCAGTACCATCATGCTCCCAGCCTCAGCAAAAGAGTACATTCTACTTCTTATTGACTTAAGTTTGGTGGCCAACCCTAGTGAATCTCAGGAACTCAGGAATTATGCCTAGCTGTGCTCAGGGAACCATCTGGGATCAAACCCAGATTAGCAGTCTGCACAGCATGTGCCCTTGGCACTGTTCTTTTCTTACCAGCCCCTTCTATTTATTATTGAATCACCGAGTTACAATAATATGCTTGGTGAGTTTCAAGTGGATAAAGTTTGAACATTGATCTCATCACCAGGGTCCCTTACCCTCTGCCAGTGTCTTGTTGCCTTCCCAACAGTGCAAATTCCTTCAATGGCTAGGATATTGGCATAGGTGAGACCAGAATGATCATCACCAAAAATAATTCCCCACAGCTCTGCTATCATGGGAACCTTCTGCCACACTCAACAGGATTATATCCTGCTGGTTACAAATTTCTCATTTGGGGGCTGAAAGGGTTCTGGGGGTCAAACCCAATGATATTCATGAGAGAGTCCTGGCTCTGCACTCAAGAATTCATCCTGACAGTCCTCTGAGGACCATATAGGGATGCTGAGAGCATCTAACTGGGTTTGGTGCATGTAAGTCAACCCCCACCCCCGGCCCCGTCCTCTGGTTCAGGCCTGCTTGGCTGCAATTACAGAATTCAATAATGAAATATAAACTTGCTTTCGTTTTTTTTTTGTGTGTGTGTGTGTGTGGTTTTTGGGCCACACCCGGCAGTGCTCAGGGGTTACTCCTGGCTCCATGCTCAGAAATTGCTCCTGGCAAGCATGGGGGACCATATGGGACGCCGGGATTCGAACCGATGACCTCCTGCATGAAAGGCAAACACCTTACCTTCATGCTATCTCTCCGGCCCCTAAACTTGCTTTCATTCAGAAAATGTTATGACCTTGCAGTTTTATCATTAGGAGGTTTTCCTCAGGGAACTCACTTTTACTATTGATAGAGTTTAAGTAGATAACCCGGCTGGCGATGAGAGTCAAAGACCCTGAGTACTGCCGGGTGTGACCCAAAAACCAAAACAACAACAACAACAACAACAAGAAAAAACCCAAAAAACCAACTCTGAGAATGTAAAATGCAAAAGGGAATTTATTCAGCTTTAGTTTAGCTGGTGTCTCTCTCTCTCTCTCTCTCTCTCTCTCTCTCTCTCTCTCTCTCTCTCTCTCTCTCTCTCTCTCTCTCCTCTCTCTCTCTCTCTCCTCTCTCTCTCTCTCTCTCTCTCTCTCTCTCTCTCTCTCTCTCTTTCTCTCTCTCTCTCCGCTAAAATTGCTCCTGCTTAGGTGACCATATGGGATGCCGGGGAATCAAACTGAGGTCCGACCTAGGTCAGTCACGTGCAAGGCAAACGCCCTACTGCTGTGCCACCACTCGGGCCCCTAGCTGGGCACTTTGTTGTGAGACAAAGGCCCTGTATGAAACTACTATGCAGGTTCTATAAAGTTAACAGGCTTCAGTAGGCTAAGTATTTCATTAGTTAATACCTTTCATTAGTTAATATCTTCCGAAGTATACATGATTGGTTCCATTTTAATTTTAATTTCTTAAGTCCATCCCTTACACAGGTGTCTCACATCTCACAGATGACCTAACTTATTCGCTCCCTCTATCTGGTATGAGACTCTTTGGGATCAAACACAGAATGGCCTTCATAACAAGGAGACTTTGACCTGTGAATGAGAAAGGGAGCAGTATCTAAAAAGGAAGGGGAAAAGGATGGATGCTAATTATAGCTTCGAGGTCTGGGAAACTTTCGGGACTTGTTGTTCCTTAAGGCAAGTTAGAGCTTCACGATCTGAGGTCTTCAGGGTCTGTTGTCCAACACTATATCTGTATGCTCCATGTTTACTTTTTTTTTTGGTTTTTGGGCCACACCCGGCAGTGCTCAGGGGTCACTCCTGGCTGTCTGCTCAGAAATAGCTCCTGGCAGGCACGGGGGACCATATGGGACACCGGGATTCGAACCAACCACCTTAGGTCCTGGATCGGCTGCTTGCAAGGCAAACACCACTGTGCTATCTCTCCGGGCCCTCCATGTTTACTTTTAATTGGGTCCAAGGACCTACATAGATTGATGTGGTTGAAACCTAGGTTCCCATCCTTAATCACAGAAAAATATTTCCCAGTGGATCCAGCCAATAAATGAACAAACATACACTAAATTTGAAATAATATGTTATTAAATAAAAATCACAGTACTTTTGTTCTCTCACTCCCATTTCTTACAAATCATAGTATATCTTTAGCATAAACAATATTATGAATTTCTTTCTTTTTGGTTTTTGGTTTTTGGGTCACACCTGGCAGTGCTCAGGGGTTACTCCTGGCTCTATGCCCAGAAATTGCTCCTGGCAGGCTCAGGGGATCATGTGGGATGCCGGGATTCGAACCACCGACCTTCTGCATGCAAGGCAAACCGCCTTACCTCCATGCTATCTCCCTGGCCCCTACTATGGATTTCTTTTTTTTTGTATTTGTTTTTGTTTTTTGGGTTTTTTTGTGGGGGGTCTCACCCGACAGCGCTCAGGGGTTACTCCTGGCTCTGCTCAGAGACCATATGGGATTCCGGGATTTGAACCACCATCCTTCTTCATATGGTCCCCCGAGCCTGCCAGGAGCAATTTCTGAGCATAGAGCCAGGAGTAATCCCTGAGCACTGCCGGGTGTGACCAAAAAAAAAAAAAAAAAAACCAGCAACAAAAATAAAAAACAAACAAACAAAACAAAACAAAACAAAAAACAGCTTACTAAACCTTCTGCTAGTGCTTTAATGAGTTCATTAATGATTCAATAATTTTCAAAAATATACTTGCTACTGAATATTTTTTTTCCTTTCTCTTTTGTCTCTTTAGTCTTTCTTACTATTTTCTATTTTCTTTTGCTTTTGCTCATCTTGAAGCAAATGTAATATGATCATTTATGTCAACTATGTGATGCATTTTCTTTAAATAAATTTAATTTAAAAAATAATTCTTCGAGATCTCAAAAACCCTGCTAATGATCCAAGGGCAAAGGCAAGCATGGAAACAGATAAGGCAAGTGGAGCTGAGTTGCACCATTGAAAGGCACCCCAACATGGGCCTGTAGAGCCAAGCTTAGAGCATATTCTGAAGACTCAGAATCTCAGGACTGGGCCCGGAGAGATAGCACAGCGGTGTTTGCCTTGCAAGCAGCCGATCCAGGACCAAAGGTGGTTGGTTCGAATCCCGGTGTCCCATATGGTCCCCCGTGCCTGCCAGGAGCTATTTCTGAGCAGACAGCCAGGAGTAACCCCTGAGCACCGCCGGGTGTGGCCCAAAAACCAAAAACCAAAAACCAAAAAAAAAAAAAAAACAGAATCTCAGGACCAGTTCTAAATTCCCAGACAGGGGACCAGGAAGAGCAAAGCCAAGAGAGCAGCAAAGCTCCAGATAATTGTGAGAGTAGACATCAGGGCTATGAATGGGAGGGGGGGGAGCATAACTCTGATCAAGGATATTGACACCCAGTGCCTACACTCACATTTCACATATGCCCATGATACTCCACACCCATCACAGTGCCTGAGTCAGGGTTTTTTTTTTTCACACACTCACCTGCCAACATGTGTCTCTGCAGCCTTCCCAGGATTCTCCTTTCAACTAGGAGATCAGTGCAGACTTCACCTACAATGCTCTACTCTAAAGAGACAATTCATGAGATAGAGACAGAGAAGGGGATAGCACCACCCATGTATGAGTTTGTGTCCCTATAAGGAAAGTGCTGAATCAGTGAAAAGAACAACAGAGTGTCTGCTGTCCTTAAGCACAATGATTATGGCACAAATTAAAATAAAAAAGTCCAATTGAGGGGGGCAGACCAAACAGTGGGGGTAGCAATAGGACAACACTGGTCTTACATGACTGACATGTATTTGAGTTTTTGTTTTTGTTTGTTTGTTTTTGTTTTTGGGGTCACACCTGGCAGCGCTCAGGAATTACTCCTAGCTCTATGCTCAGAAATCACTCCTGGCAGGCCTGGGGGACCATATGGGATGCAGAGATTCGAACCACAGTCCTTCTGTATGCAAGGCAAACACTCTACCTCCATGCTCCATGCTATCTCTCTGGCCAAGTATTTGATCCTTATCTGAGTCTTGCTGGGTGTATTCTTTTTTTTGTTTGTTTGTTTTTGTTTTTGGGTCACACCTGGCAGTGCTCAGGGGTTACTCCTGGCCCTAAGCTCAGAAATCGCTCCTGGCAGGCTCGGGGGACCATATGGGATGCCGGGATTCGAACCACCATCCTTCAGCGTCTAGGCAAATGCCCTACCGCTTCACTATCTCTCTGGCCCCTGGGTGTACTCTTAAAACAATCCACCAAAGTCAAGGTTCCTTCAGCATGTTATCAGGCTCTGGCCTAGGAGCTTGGATTTATATGTTTTCTTTAAAAGGGAACTATGAAGGTGCCCCTAAGACCAGACAGTCAAAGAGGCAGCTTAGCATACTCTGTGGTCCTCTAGTAGATCCAGAATGCTCAACTGTATTGTTCATCTTTTCCAATAAAAGAGCAGTAGAACTAGGTAGTCTTTTCAAAACCCACTGTGTCAACAACACTTTTGAAAAGCTTAAGACTAAATTTTTGTTTATTTTTTTGGGGGGGTTCTTTTTCTTTGTTTCTTTTTTAGGATCACACTGAGCCCTGATTTTACCTCAGGAATCACACCTGCCAGTGAACAGGAGTCCATATGGGAAGACAAGGATTGAACCTGGTTTAGTCATGTGCAAGACAAAGTCCCTAGCCACTCTGCTATCTTTCTGGCCTCTACATATAACAAAATGAAGGCTTATGTTCTAGAATACCCAGCAAGTCCACATGAGAGCAGAAGCACAGCTCTGAAGTCTTGTTCCTTCCTGGTGGCACCATCAAAACCAATAACAATGAGACTCTTTTCAGCAAACTGGAGGGCAGCTCAGAATGATCCAGTAGTGAATCTGAAGCATGTCTGGAAGTACCAGGACATCCAATGATTCTCTGGTCTTGGTTAACTTCCAGCTTGGGATCAGAAGCTGGAAGGACATGCACAGGTGAACTCTGACCCCAAGTCTGGGAGGGTACAAGAATCTTGTGTTCCCACTTGTGCAGGACTCTGCATGACTGAGTCTGCTTGTGAATACTTACTGAAAGTGGGGCACAAAAGTGAGGCAAACCGGGCCGGGAAGGTGGCGCTGGAGATAAGGTGTCTGCCTTGTAAGCGCTACCAAGGAACGGACCGAGGTTCGATCCCCCGGCGTCCCATATGGTCCCCCCAAGCCAGGGGCGATTTCTGAGCACATAGCCAGGAGTAACCCCTGAGCGTCAAACGGGTGTGGCCCAAAAACCAAAAAAAAAAAAAAAAAAAGTGAGGCAAACCAACAGGGTAAGCCTGCAAGTTTCTTGCATTGGATTATTTGTCCCAACACCAGGTGGGCTCAGGAGAAACAAATTGAGAGAGTTAAGGTGGAGCAGAGCTAATATGGGAATAAGAGGGTCTGGGGAGGCTGTACCCCCAGAGATAGATTGCTACTCTCAGGGTGTGACCCACTTGATGTCCTAGGGAAGGGACAACAGTGACTGAGGAATGACTAACCTCTGCCAGGCACACCAGAAGAAGGACTTGCTCCAAAACCTTGTCATTTTTCAGATAGTCATGGACCAATCAGGAGCGAGAATTTACTCTTCTCAATAAAAACTATACCAGTACTGAGTTCTGCCCAGATTTTCCTAGTTCACCATCAGAGGAGCTGGAGGGCTGTGTCAGGCAGCTGGTCTGATTTTGTTCTCACTAGGTATCTTTCTTGGTACTTCCAAGAAACTAATCTTGCCACTGTTAAAACTATAATTGTTTTACACAAAGTTTAATCAATGCAAACTGGTTTGAAGAGATATTTAGGGATCTTAAGCAGGTCTGCATGTTTTGCTCCTAACTTTTATGATTGTGGGTTCCAGTAATCCAAGAGAGGAACTATTGTCTCCTTCCTAATGACAAATTCTTTCCTTGGAGATCATATAGACCTAAATAAAGAAAATAGTCATATGTAAAATATGCATGAGTAGGGCTGGAGATAGTACAGCGGTAAGGCGTTTGCATGCATTTGCCTTGCATGCAGAAGGACGGTGGTTTCAATCCCAGCATCCCATATGGTCCCCTGTGCCTGCCAGGGGCGATTTCTGAGCATGGAGTCAGGAATAAGCCCTGAGCGCTGCCGGGTGTGACCCAAAAACCAAAAAGAAAAAAAAAAAGTTCAGACACTTCAACAAAGAAAACACTACCACCTTCAAAAATGGGAAAGAAGATGAACAAATGCATCCATGAAAATGTAGAGAGGATTATTCAAAATAACTCTTCAAATATTGGACTTACAGTGCTCTCAGATGCCCTAAATTTTTATCTCTGTCAACGTTGGAGAATTGGTATAAAGTTTAGGGCTTTTGCCTTAAACATAGATGTCTTGGCTTTGAACCCAGCATCCAATATATTTCTGGAATCCTGCCAGAAAAAATTCATGAGCAAAGAGCCTGGAGAATCCTCTGAGCTTCATCTGCTGTGGTCCAAAACACCCCAAAATTATTTAAGTTGAATTTAGTGTCTTTAAAAGCATTTTACTTTGCTTTAGTTTTATTGTGGGAAATTTGTAATGTCAATTCTATGACTGTAAGGTGAAACTAGTTTTCAACTCCAAACAAAGCTGTTCCCTCTTCCCCTTAACAACTTCTTTTGATATGTAAAAGCCCACCTGGGTTACTAGACCTCCCCCCTCCTTGTTTTGGGAATTGGTTTGAATAAAGAAAGAGTTCAGGCTCAGTGAGAGGGAACGTGACAGAGAGAGGCCTTCAGGAAAAAGCAGACTAACTCCGATAAATCTTGTTCTGACAGGCTTGGTATTATTTCTTTGCCTCTGTCGTGTTTCATCAGATCCGTGCACCTAAGCAGTTATAAACAGGGCACGTGGGCACTTTCATCACTGAAGCATATTTATTATTATTTTGTTTCCTTTTGTTTTTGTTTTGTTTTTGGGTCACACCAGGCAGCTCTCAGGGGTTACTCCTGGCTCTATGCTCAGAAATCGCCCCTGGCAGGCTCAGGGGACCTTATGAGATGCCGGGATTCAAACCACCGTCCTTCTGCATGAAAGGCAAACACCTTACCTCCATGCTATCTCTCCAGCCCCCGTGTCTGAACTTTTGTATAAAAAAAGAATATATATTAAATGATACGGATTTCATAAGTTATATGTTGGGAGTAAGATCATAAGAACAATAGTGGGCCCGGAGAGATAGCACAGCGGTGTTTGCCTTGCAAGCAGCCAATCCAGGACCTAAGGTGGTTGGTTCAAATCCCGGTGTCCCATATGGTCCCTCGTGCCTGCCAGGAACTATTTCTGAGCAGACAGCCAGGAGTAACCCCTAAGCATCACCGGATGTGACCCAAAAACCAAAAAAAAAAATAAAGAACAATAGTGACCAATTTTACCATTTCCAGTTTCATGAGTCTTAGAAATTCAACAGAGCGCTTTCTTTCTTTCCCTTCCTTCCTCCCTACCTCCCTCACTCCCTCCCTCCCTCCCTTCCATCCTTCCTTCTTTCTTGCTTTCTTTTTTCAACAGAGCTCTTAAGAATTCTACAACTGCTGGGCCAGAGAGATAGCATGGAGGTAGGGCGTTTGCCTTGCATGCAGAAGGACATTGGTTCACATCCCGGCATCCCATATGGTCCTCCGAGCCTACCAGGAGCGATTTCTGAGTGTAGAGCCAGGAGTAACCGCTGGGTGTGACCCAAAAACAACAGCAGCAACAAAACAGAACAACAACAACAAAAAAAAATTCTACAACTGCATTACCTTTCTGGCCATAATTAAAAAAAAAAAAAAAAACATTTCCATGGGCAGGAGAAATAGCACAGTGATAGGTGTTTGCCTTGCATGTGGTCGACCCAGCACAGATGGTAGTTCGAATCCTGGCACCCCATATGGTCCCCTGAGCCAGCCAAGGAGCTATTTCTGAGCACAAAGCCAGGAGTAATCCCTGAGCACCACCAGGAGTGACACAGAAATTAAAACAAAAACAAAAACAAAAACAACCATTGCCAGCCCACCAGTCAAATTCTGCTCATCGCCAGTGTACATTATGAATCTGGTATCAAGAAGGTCCCTGGCTGGTCCCAAGATAATTCCCAGAGTGTCCAATAACATCAGCTAACCTTTACCCATCCTTTAGGGTTCCAGAGTAGAAGGACGAGACCACACAACTGGAATAAAGTTTAACACTTTAATCCGTCTGCCAACAAGATTCCCCAGCCTGGCCAGCCAGGGGCCATCCCTTGAAGGAGATGAGCCCTGCCCAAGGTCATGATGAGGATTATATAGGGAAGGGATAAAGGGGGGTAAGCTTTTTGATGATCCTTAAAATGATTGGCTGTCTAGGGGTACCTTCCTACTGCTCCCTTGTTCTTCCCTGATAGGTTACCTGGTATAGCCAGGTAGACTGAGGTGGGGTCTATGGAAATAGGCTTCTGAAGCCCCAGCATGTAGCTCACACCATGTGGTCCTTACAAGATGGTGCTTCTCCCTGCTCAGAACCTAAGAAGCCTGCCATGTGACTTTTACAAAATGGCAAATTATTCAGAATTCAGGTCCCAACAATCCAAATAGGTCCAAATGGGGACCTGTCCAAATGGGGAATCTGTACAAAAGGCCTCCTTTCTACACACCAGCCCTGAGATCACCCAAGGAGCCCTTGGGGAATCACAATTCTCCACAAATGTCTAAGCAACAGCTGTGCTTCACCCTTCTCCCACACCCAAAGGATAGGAGGAAACCCAGAAGATCTTACTACATTGCCAGAGTATCCCCTTAAACAGATAGTATCATCAATTGATCCCTAAAAAACTCTCTTAGAGTGGGGAAAGAAATGCTAATGAGATGTTAGCAAGGGAAATGTATGGTCTGATGAAAAAAAGTATTACAAAGTTTTGTTTGTTTAGTTTGTTTGGTATTGGGGCCACATCCGGTGACACTCAGGGATTCCTCCTGGCTATGCCTTCAGAAATTCCTCCTGGCTCACAGGACCATATGGGACAACTGGGATCAAACCAAGGTCTGTCCTAGGTCAGCCGCATGCAAGGCAAACACCCTACCGCTGTGCCACTGCTCTGGCCCCGATATTACAAAGTTGTTTTTTGTTTTTGTATTTTTTATTTGTTTGTTTATTTGTCGGGGGCCACACCCAGCAGCACTCAGGAGTTACTCCTGGTTCTGTGCTCAGAAATCGCCCCCGGCAAGCTCAGGGTACCATATGGGATGCCTGGATTCGAACCACCGTCCTTCTGCAAGCAAGACAAACTCCTTACCTCCATGCTATCTCTCAGGCCGCCGATATTACAAAATTTTAAAAATGATAATTAAATGGTGATCTACATAGGTTTCTAAGATATAGATTTGCGAGGAAGTAATTAGAATTTGATTTCATTTTACATTAACTTTACTTTAAAACATTATAACACCATAATTTACCAGGTTGTTCATATTACAGTCTTTTCAGGCACAATATTTATTAATTAATTTATTTTTGTTTTGTTTTGTTTTTGGGTCATGCCTGTGGCACTCAGGGGTAACTCCTGGTTCTGTGCTCAGAAATCACTTCTGGCAGGCAAAGGTACCATATGGGATGCAGGGATTCAAAACACCATCCATCCTTCCTGTGTTGGTTGTGTGCAAGGCAAATGCTTTACTGCTGTACTATTGTTCCAACCCTAGGTACTAAATATTTGAACCCAAGGATGACCTTTCTTCACCAGTGTCCCCAATCTCCCAACCACAACATAGCCTGCCTTCATTATGGCACAAGATATTTTACTTCATATTACAACAGAAAGGCCAAATGAAATTACCAATACTTAGATCAACAAAGGTCAATTTAAAGTGATTGTTATACTTCTCTATAGTATTGTCTAAGAGTTAGTACTGGGATGTGATTGGTGCTTTTTTTTTGGTTTTTGGTCACACCCAGCTGTGCTCAGGTGTTATCCTGACTCTGTACTCTGAAGTCGCTCCTGGCAGGCACCAGGGACCATATGGGATACTGGGATCGCTCCCGGGTCCGTCCCAGGTCTACCACTTGCAAGGCAAATGCCCTACCGCTGTGCTATCACTCTGGCCTGATTGGTGCTATTTTTTTGTCTTTCACATTAATGTATAGGTAGATGTTGGTAGATCCTATTAAACTTTCCCAGCAGATCTCAAATGATAACACAGAATTAACTTTACTAGAAGATATTCAGATATCACATGAACAATGTGCCAAGATGTATAGTGTTACAGTTAGAATTAAAGTTAAAGTTACCCATTGCTCCAAAACCCAGAGAGACAGAGACTGCCGATTTCTGATGCAAGTTACATCAGGATTTTATTTATTAATATTTTTACCTGGGCTCTAGGGGTCTGACAGTTTCCTGATGAAGCTATTGACTGTGGACCTTGAGCACTCATTGTTTTCCTCTTTTATACGTTTCAGAGGTATTTTATCCAGCATTCCATTAAATCATTCAAAGACAATGTAGCAATCTTTACCTGACCTGTGAAATACTAGTTCTTTCTAACTTTCACAGACATCCTGTTTCCCACTCCTCTGCATTCCTATTAAGGCAATTTAACAGTCTTAATTGACATACGAGATAATGGCCTGGCATCTGAACCAGTTTTTTGTTTGTTTGTTTATTGTGTTGGATTTTGAGTCACATCCGGTGGTGCTCAGGGGTTATTCCTAGCTATCTGTTCAGAAATTGCTCCTGGCAGGCACAGGGGACCATATGGGATGCCAGGATTCGAACCACCTTTGGTCCTGGGTTGGCTGCTTGCAAGGCAAATGCCGCACCACTGTGCTATGTCTCTGGCCCCCATCTGAGCCAGTTGTAATGTATAGCATAGATAAGCACAGATGTACAAAAATGCTTTTACCAAAACTTAATATATTGCACAGATAAGGATGTGAGTAAAGATAAACAGGACCAGACTTTTTTTTGATTCTGTCTGTTTTTCGGTGCTCTTTGCTCAGGCTCAGGGCCTGATTTGTCATGACTATTGTTAGCCATAGGTGAATTAAGCAAATATTATAATATCGGTTACAAAAAGAAATTAGGATATTAGTCTAATCATTTGAACTTCAACAATAGGTCTAAATTCATCTGGTTGCCTGCCAGGAGCTATTTCTGAGCAGACAGCCAGGACTAACCCCTGAGCAACGCCGGGTGTGGCCCAAAAACAAAAAAAAAAACAAAAACAAACAAACAAAAAACAAAAAAAAAAAAAAAAAAAAAAAAGCAATAATCTATTAAACACATATTGCATTTTGCCATTTTGAGTGAGGGTCAAAATCCTGCCGTGATGGTGAGGGTGTGCTGCGTTCTCCACACTAAGAACTTACGGCAAGATGTGACACAGGGCGCGGAGAGATAGCACAGCGGCATTTGCCTTGCAAGCAGCCGATCCAGGACCAAAGGTGGTTGGTTCGAATCCCGGTGTCCCATATGGTCCCCCGTGCCTGCCAGGAGCTATTTCTGAGCAGACAGGCAGGAGTAACCCCTGAGCAATGCCGGGTGTGGCCCAAAAACAAACAAAAAATATGTGACACAACATGTGACACACGGGTCTCCCCGCTCGCTGGCCCGTGCAGTTGTTTCTGAGGAATGGGAGACGGACTATGCGCTTGGAGATCTCTCCGATCTCCTCAGAGGTCCCTCTTCAGAAGCAGCAGAACAAAATCCAAACTTGGCAAAGAGCCACAGTATACAAAATAACGATAAGGGGCCCGGAGATAGCACAGCGGTGTTTGTCTTGCAAGCAGCCGATCCAGGACCAAAGGTGGTTGGTTCGAATCCCGGTGTCCCATATGGTCCCCGTGCCTGCCAGGAGCTATTTCTGAGCAGACAGCCAGGAGTAACCCCTGAGCACCGCCGGGTGTGACCCAAAAACCAAAAAAACAAAATAAAAAAAAAACAAAAAACAAACAAACAAAAAATAACGATAAGAGGCAAAGAGCTGCATTCATTTTGGCCGGGAGCCGCATGCTCTAGAGAGTCGCGTGTTCGCCACCCCTGGATAAGAACCATTCCTATTTTTTTTCTTTTTGTTTTTTTGTTTTGTTTTGTTTTTATTTTTTTTTTGTTTTTTGTTTTTTTTTTTGGTTTTTGGGCCACACCCAGTAACGCTCAGGGGTTACTCCTGGCTATGTGCTCAGAAGTTGCTCCTGGCTTGGGGGACCATATGGGACACCGGGGGATCGAACCGCGGTCCGTCCAAGGTTAGCGCAGGCAAGGCAGGCACCTTACCTTTAGCGCCACCGCCCGGCCCCTTGTTTTGTTTTTAGGCCACACCTGGTGATGCTCATGGGTTACTCCCGACTATGGGCTCAGAAATCACTCCTGGCAGGTACAGGGAATCATATGGGATGTCAGGATTCGAACCACCATCCATCCTAGATAAACTGTGTGCAAGGCAAATGCCCTACCACTGCACCACCGCTCTAGCCCCAACCAACACCCATTCTTTTTTTTTTTTTTTTTTTTTTTTGATTTTTAGGGCCACACCCGTTTGATGCTCAGGGGTTATTCCTGGCTACGAGCTCAGAAATTGCCCCTGGCTTGGAGGGATGCCATATGGGATGCCGGGGGATCGAACCGTGGTCCTTTCCTTGGCTAGCTCTTGCAAGGCAGACACCTTACCTCTAGTGCCCCTTCGCTGGCCCCCCAACACCCATTCTTTTTTTTTTTTTTTTTGGTTTTTGGGCCACACCTGGCGGTGCTCAGGGGTTACTCCTGGCTGTCTGCTCAGAAATAGCTCCTGGCAGGCACGGGGGACCATATGGGACACCGGGATTTGAACCAACCACCTTTGGTCCTGGATCGGCTGCTTGCAAGGCAAACGCGGCTGTGCTATCTCTCCGGGCCCAACACCCATTCTTGATAAAAACTCTCATCAAGATGGAATGGAAAGAACTTTTCTCAATATAGTCAAGGCCATCTACCACAAGCCAATGGCAATTATTATTCTCAATGGAGATAAACTATAAAAGCTTTTCCTTTAAAATCTGGTACAAGATAAGGCTACCCTCTCTTACCACTCCAACATAGTGCTGGAAGTTGTTGCCATAGCGATTAGGCAACAAAAATATATCAAGGGCATCCAGATAGGAAGAAATCAAGTTCTCACTGTTTGCAGATGACATGAAACTATATCTCTCCGGCCCCATTTTCATTCAAGTTCAGGTAGACCAGAAAGCCCATCTTTGAGGGCATTGAACTAGGCCTTTATTTTGGAAGAAGAGCACATACACCCTCTGCACAGTGGGGAGCCACTGCAATGATGATCAATAGGTATCTGAACTTAGTCCAAGTTCTTAATCCAGTCTGAAGGAAAAGTGATTCTAAAATATTAGTCATTAGATTTGGGAGTATTCTCATAACCAAATAATCATAAAATCATCATCAGAAGGGATTTAATATGAGAAAGTATATATTTGAATAAATTATGCACAAGCTGAAAAAGAGCTTTGTGGGGGCCGAAGAGGTGGGGCAAACAGTTGGGCATTTTGCCTTGCACCCAGTTTACCCAGCATGGACAAAAGTTCAATCTCCAGCATCCCATATGGTCCCCCATGCCTGCCAAGGGTGATTTCTGAGCACAGAGCCAGGAGTAACCCCATGACTGCTGCTGGGTGTGACCTAAAAAGAAAGAGAAAGGGGGGCCGGAGAGATAATACAGAGGCCTTTGCAAGCAGCTGATCCAGGACCTAAGGTGGTTGGTTCATGTCCCGGTGTCCCATAGGGTCTCCTGTGCCTGCCAGGAGTGATTTCTGAGCAGATAGCCAGGAGTAAGCCCTGAGCACCTCCGGGTGTGGCCCAAAAAACAAAAGCGAAAAAACAAAAAACAGAAAAAAAGGAAGAGAAAGGCTCTGAGCGCAGAGGAAAGAAAGAAAAAGAAAGAAAAAGAAAGAAAGAAAGAAAGAAAAGAAAGAAAGAAAGAAAGAAAGAAAGAAAGAAAGAAAGAAAGAAAGAAAGAAAGAAAGAAAGAAAGAAAGAAAGAAAGAAAGAAAGAAAGAAAGAAAAGAAAGAGAAAAGGAAGGAAGGAAGGAGGAAGGAAGGAAGGAAGGAAGGAAGGAAGGAAGGAAGGAAGGAAAAAAGAAGAAAAGAAAGAAGAAAGGAAGGATGGGAGAAAGAAAAAGAAAGAAATCAAAAAAAGGACGGAAGAAGAAAGAGAAAGAAGAAAGAAAAAGGAAACGAAAGAAGAAAGAAAAAGAAGAAAGACCACGGAAGACCCAAGGTGCAGCGCCCCGGTGTCCCCGAATCCCACAGAGGCCAATTCGCCTCACCCACCCGCTCCGCACAGCTGATCTCTGCCCTGCTCAGCTCAGCTGGCCCTTGTCGGCGTGGCCCTAACCGTCGACCCGCCCAGCCGGCCCGAGTGCAGAGAAAAGGGGCCGCTAGGTGAGGGCCGGGCCTCATCAGGGAGGTGGAGGGAAGATGCTCCAACTGCCCGCCTAGCGGGAAGAAAAGGACCAAGGTGTTCTGGGAAGCCAGGGCACTCTCAGTGAGAGAGTGAGAGTGAGAGTGAGAGAGAGAGGGGAGGGGAGGGGAGAGAGAAAGGGGAGGGGAAGGAAGAGAGAGAGGGGAGGGGAGGGGAGAGAGGGGAGGGGGAGAGAGAGAGAGAGAGAGAGAGAGAGAGAGAGAGAGAGAGAGAGAGAGAGAGAGAGAGAGAGAGAGAGAGAGAGAGAGAGAGAGAGAGAGAGAGAGAGAGAGAGAGAGTGTGTGTGTGTGTGTGTGTTGGGCCGCAGGAGGCAAAGTCGGGGTGATCCTTGAGTGCAAAGGTAGTAGTAAGTCTTGAACATTGGGGGGTGTGACCCAAACAACTAAAACAAAACAAAAGATTCCTCTAGGGCACGGCCACAAAACGTTGTAGGGAGGGCCCCCTGGAGGGGCATACCCCCCCCCAAGCACCATTCATGTTAGCACAGAAGCAGATGCTCCACGATTGTGTGAGACAGAAATAAGTGATCAGAAAGGGGAAAATGGAACCTTTGTTTAGGAAATGTGGGGTATCAACAATTACAACAAACTATAGCAATGGGAAATTATTAACATAATTTTAAACCTATGACTATTGAAATGTAAAATGTTCAGGGAATAGGGACAGCGTGATTTTTTTCATTTGCAACTTCCTGTTGATACAGCCATTGTTATTCCTCCTTATCATTAACTAATATAAACAGGGAACTGGATCTTTGTTGTTTAAAAAAGTATAATAACATAAAACAAATGTCTGGGGCCAAAGTGGCAGCACTTCGGTAGGGCATTTGTCTTCACACAGCTGACCCAAGAAAAAAGCGGGCTCTATCACGGCATCACATATGATTCCCCGAGCATGCCAGGAGCAATTTCTGAGTGCAGAGCCAGGAGTAACCCCTGAACACTGCCAGGTGGGGCCTCCCCCCAAAAAAGCCAACAAAACAAAAATATATAAAATAAAACAAATTTCTATTTTAATTCCTAAGTAAGCTTTAAAAAAAAGTGTAGATGTAGGGGGCTGGATTAATAGCACAGTGGTAAGGCGTTTGCCTTGCATTTGGCCAATGCAGGACAGACCCTGGTTTGAATCCCGGCAC
Organism: Suncus etruscus; assembly: GCF_024139225.1. NCBI lineage: Eukaryota > Metazoa > Chordata > Mammalia > Eulipotyphla > Soricidae > Suncus > Suncus etruscus. The sequence continues at coordinate 75,484,414 of NC_064861.1, read as the reverse complement.
CCATATGGTCCCCCGAGCCTGCCAGAAATCACTTTTGAGTTTAGAGCCAGGACTAAACCCTGAGGGCTGTTGAGTGTGACCTCCATCCCACTCCAAAAGTATAAATGTAGATAACCTGCTAAACTGTAAAGATAGTCTTTCACAGTCTTTGGGAATGAAGAAAAGTCCAAAAAATTTAAAGTCCAAAATCTTTTTGGGATTTACTTTTTGTTTTTGGGTTTTTGGGTCACACCCAGCACTGCTCAGGGATTACTCCTGACTGTGCTCAGAAATCACCTCTGGCATGCTCGGGGGACCATAGGGGAAGACAGGATTCGAACCACTGTCTTTCTGCATGCAAGGCAAACGCCCTACCTCCATGCTATCTCTCTGACCATGGGACTTACATTTGATGAAACCTTATATAGTGCAGTGGAATCCACAGCTTCTTTTGGGGAATGTCTTCTGTGAAAATGTAATCATATCTTCTTCCTCTAATGATCAAGTTTCCTGCAACCCAGTGCTTGTCTATTTTCGCCCAAATAGGTGAGTCTGTTGTCTTTTGGGTATTTAGGTTTACCTGGAAATGACTTAAAACATTTAAAGAAAACAATGATAATGATAGAAAGTCAATTGGAGGCATTTTCTGTTTGGTTGTTTTTTTAATTGTGTTTTAAGTGTTCTATGCACTCTTTCAATTGTTGCTTGTCCATGTGGGTTGCGTGGTATGCCATTCATTACAAAATGATTGGGGGGGGGGCCTGAGAGATAGTGTGGAGATAAGGCGTTTGCCTTGCATGCAGAAGGTAGGTGGTTCGAATCATGCATCCCATATGGTCCCCAAGCCTGCCAGGAGCGATTTCTGAGTATAGAGCCAGGAACATTCCCTGAGCGCTGCTGGGTGTGACCCCAAAACAAAACAAATAAAGAAAAACCAACAAAAAATCAAAATGATTGGAAAGTTTTGCTAATATATGCTGGACCATTATCCATCTTGATTATATTAGGAATTCCCATAACTGAAAAGCATTGCATTGGAAAGGAGCAAACCACTTTAGCTCTCTCTGAAAACATAGGGACTGCCCATAGAATTTTGAAAAACTGTCAATGGCCACATGCAGATGTGGTTTGTTTGGGAAAAATATATCATGGTCACATCCACTTGCCATACTTCATTTGTTCTGAGACCATGAGGGTTAGATACTGCAGTGCAGTGCAGAGGAGCACAGACTGAACAGCTCTGAAGAATATGTCTGACTTGTCTTAGTGGAATTCTATATTGTACATGGAGGCTATGGCATTTGTATGTAGAGCATTATGCTCTTCCTCTGGTTTGTAAATACTGACATTGCCAGGTGATCAGTTAACTAATTTCCTTGAGTCATTGGTCCAGGGAGATCAGAATGGGATCTTATGTGCATAATGTAAATAAGTTTGGGGTGCAATTGTAACATGGCTTGTAGTTTTAGAAGTAGACATTGTACCACAGGATTGTGATCATTTATAGATGTGGTAACAATGCCCGGAAAGAGGCTGACAATGTATGCAATCGCTCACAATATTACAGGGACCCCCACATGTGATAAAAGGTAAATTAAGGGATCCAAGTCATGATTCCCTGGTGGATTAAAGTTAATATATTTTCTTGGTTTTCGACTGAAGGTACTATACCCTTCACCATATCCCTTTATGAAGTAAAGACAACACGAAGGGTGGCTTGATGTTATTCTAGTCAATTCACATACAGCTCTCACTCTGGAATTTAAAAGGCCATGCTCTGAAATGTCTTATATAGTAGAGAATAAAAGCACTTTCCCTGTGGCGACAGGCTCTAAAATTAGAAGGTGTCCCAGGACTGGCATTAAACTAGAAAAACACCATATACCAGTTCTAGTGGATCAGATGAGCAAGATGCTCATGATGAACCAGTTTCTGTCTCCAGACTTGAGTCTGAAAATGTTTATTAGAAATCACCTCATCTAAGGCATTTGCCTTTCATGCAGAAGGTCATTGGTTCTAATCCTGGCATCCTATATGGTCCCCCAAGCCTGCCAGGAGTGATATCTGAGCGTGGAGCCAGGAGTAACCCCTGAGCACTGCCAGTATGACCCCTCAAAAACAAACAAACAAACAAAAAAAACAAACAAAAATAATCAGGTTAAGACAAAACTCCACATCTAAGGTCATTCTGGAAGAAAAAATTCAGGGGTTTGGTTGACTTAGAAGATGTTGATTGGAGAAGGATACAGAGATAAGAAAAGGACAGAGATAAGAAAACAATCTGGGGCCAGAGAGATAGCATGAAGGTAAGGCATTTGCCTAGCATGCTGAAGGACGGTGGTTTGAATCCTGGCATCCCATATGGTCCCCCAAGCCTGCCAGGGGTGTTTTCTGAGTGCAGTGTCAGGAGAAACCCCTGAGCACTGCCAGGTGTGACCCAAAAACCAAAAAAGAAAAAAGGAAAAAAGAAAGCAAGCTGCCTTACCTCTGCTAACTTAGTGTAGGTCTGTGAGTTTGTGGTGTGACCTTGGGAAAAGACTGATGCTGATGCCAAACTTAAAAGGAAGTCATGCAAAGATTTTTCAGGGAGTTTCTGAGCCATATGTGGAAATTCTGGGGAAACTGACAGATGCAATCCAGAGACAGGTTAGGGTTAAAAAAAAAACCAAACAGTAGCACCTAATAAGACAATTAGCTTTTGAGAATCCCTGTGAAGATTTCCATGTAATCTTGTGCCCTATCAGAAAATGGAGACGGTAATATGAGATACCTAAGAACTTGTTGAAACATTGGTTCTATCAAATATCAGGCACACATTCATGCCATCAAGGCCGATTTCATATGGAGGAAAACTCAGGATAATCAGGATGGACCAAGCTATCCCTCAGAGAATATAGAGCCTCTCAGTATCCTACCTGAACCCTGTCTGAGGTGCAGCTGAGGAAAACATTGGACTAGTGCCACTGGTCTGATAATATTGTCTCAAGAAACTGGAGAAGAGGCCAGCCGCAAATATCACAAGCTCGGGAGAGATGTTTTAACTGTGGTAAATAAGGACATTTTTACAGGAAGGGCAGGATTTCTTCTGGACATGTCTACTCAGATCACTACCCAATCATTCTGTCTTGGGAAACTGGGAAATGGGCCATCGCCAGGCTTTGCAGAATCAGGGGACACTCCTATCTGTACTTGACCTGCATTGAATTGTAGAATGTGTTGATATATATTTCATTTTAATTATGTTAATCCACCCAATTCTCTTTTTAAATTTTATTTTATAGACAAAAAAATAAACAAAGAAGGGGCTGGAGAGATCGAAACCTTTGTGATTTACAAAAAGTCCTTCGTAGTTGGATTTCAGACATAGAATGAAACAGGACCAATCCCACCACCAGTGTTAACCTCCACCAAGGTTCCCAGAGTATGTCCACCTTTTGCCCCTGTCCTGCCAGTATAACAGGCCCATATTAAGTTTAGATTGTTAGAGTCTGGGTCGCTTGGTTCCATTGCTGTTGACTTTAGATTAGATATTTAGTTCTGTCCTTTTTTAAATCTCCATTAATGCACCCGAGACCACGTGGCACTTGGCCCTAACCTTTCTCTCCTCACTTTTTGGGGGGTGGGGTTTGGGTCAGGAGTTACTCCTGGCTCTCCACTCAGAAATTGCTCCTGGCGGGGCCGGAGAGATAGCATGGATGTAGGGGATTTGCCTTACATCCAGAAGGATGGTGGTTCAAATCCTGGCATCCCATATGCCTCTGCAGGCCTGCCAGGAAAGATTTCTGAGCGCACAGCCAGGAGTAATCCCTAAGCCCTGCCGGGTGTGACCCAAAAACCAAAAAAAAAAAAAAAAAAAAAAAAAAAGGAAAGAAAGAGAGAGAGAGAGAGAGAGAGGAAGGGAAGGGGAAAGGGAAGGGGAAAGGGAAAGGGAAATGAAAGGAAAGGGAAAGAAAAAGAAAGAAAGAAAGAAAGAAAGAAAGAAAGAAAGAAAGAAAGAAAGAAAGAAAGAAAGAAAGAAAGAAAGAAAGAGAGAGAGAGAGAAAGAGAAAGAGAGAGAAAGAGAGAAAGAGAGAAAGAGAGAAAGAAATAAATCTTTCCTGGAAGGCTTGGGGGACCATATGGGATGTCGGGATTCGAACAACCGTCCTGCATGCAAGGCAAACGCCTCACCTCCATGCTATCTCTTTGGCTCCTCTCCTCACTCTTTTTTCTTTTTTTCTTTTTTTTTTTGGTTTTTGGGCCACAGCTGGCGATGCTCAGGGGTTACTCCTGACTATCTGCTCAGAAATACCTCCTGGCAGGTCTGGGGGAGCATATGGGACGCCGGAATTAGAACTAACCACCTTAAGTCCTGGATCGGCTGCTTGCAAGGCAAACGCCAATGTGCTATCTCTCCGGCACCTCCCACCCTTTTTTTTTTTTTTTTGGTTCTTGACCTCACTCTTTTTTTTTCTCTTTGGTTTGATGCTCAGGGATAACTCCTGGCTAAGTGCTCAGAAGTTGCCCCTGGCTTGGGGGGACCATATGGGAGGCCAGGGGATTGAACCTCAGTCCTTCCTTGGCTAGCAAGGCAGACACCTTACTTCTAGCGCCACCTCACCAGCCCCAATGACCTCACTCTTAATGTTGTAAAACATGCAGAAATATGAGGTAGAACAGATTAATTTGTGTCTCATGGTTTTATGGAAAAGGTGGGAGCCTCTTTCTAAAAGATATCATAAGGGGTAGCAGTTATTTGCATAGGCGCAACAAAATTGCAGGAAATAGGAAAATAAACCTTTGTCATAAGAAAGGGTGACATGGGGCCAGAGACATAGCACAGTGGTAGGGCATTTGCCTTGCATGTAGCCAATTCAGGATGGACAGTGGTCGAATCCCGGCATCCCATATAGTCCCCCGTGCCTGCCAGAAGTAATTTCTGTGTGCTGAGCTAGAAGTAACCTCAGAGTGCCACTGGGTGTAACCCAAAAACAATAAAAAAGAAAGTTGACCCTACCCTTGAAGCATCATGGCATTAGACCAACTACTGTCCCTAGGTATACCAAGTTGTCAAACCCCAAAGTCCTTTCTTGTATTCCCCCCAAATTTTTTCATCCATGGTTGTCACAGTCAGGTGTTAGTAATTAGAGATTTTCGTTTTTGTACAGATCCTATGTCAAAGTTAGTGTGATAAAAAATGTCTTCTGGTTTCATCTCACTGTTATGTGGCAGGCAGGAAACCCACACTGAAAGCAAGTTGTTGCTATTTCCAGTTCATCAGGGTGTCATATGAACACACCCTGGAGCAAGTTGGTGCCAGAGCAGCATTTGGGACTTCCCCAGTAGAAGTTTGATTTCTAGTGCTGATGCATAAAATTGTGCCAGGAAAGATGGGATCGAAGGTTTGGAGGTGAACGTCCATTGTACAATTGACTGAAACCTAGGTCAAGTCACTATGTCACATGTTCAGGGTGAAAGGCCCCCTTGCAATAAAAAGTGTAGGAGTTCCTAGCCTTATTTGATAAGAACTTCTTTCTTTTCATAAGACTTCTCCCATTTTAATATGCCTATGCAAATCGAACAATGCCACTGAATACTACTGGTGCATAAGGGGTAAAAATAACTAGCTAAACAATCCTTATAACCTGGTACTAACATGAACTCAGAACCCAAGAGAAACTTATCTACTAAAATTTACTACTAAACAAATAGAGTTGGAGAAAACTACATCTATATAAGACAATACACAATAAAAATTAGACCTATTAAGGAAATATACCTATCCCTTTAAGTCTTTTGAAATAGTTTGTGAAGAATAATATCCATAACGCATGTTCAGCATGCTATGTGGTAATGTAAGAGCTGAAGGAAAAAAAGACTCATAGCCATCATGGATCAGGAAATGTCTTAGATCAGAGGTTGTCTCGAAAGTCAAATCTGGTAGCTATCAACAGTCCACAGCGAAGAGAAATGGGAGAAAAGGACAGCCAAGAGTAAATCAGCAGGTGAGATGGTGGCAGCTTCATCCTGGGCCCAAGACAAGGAGGGCTGGGAGGCTGTAGTTTTTCTTTTGTTGGTGACTGTATCTTGGGTTGGGTGGGGGGAATATTCAGATTCCTGAGGTATTAAGAACTGAGGGGGGTAAAAGGTTGAGTAGGAAGAAAGCAACAATTCAAGGGTGAGAGAGTAAAGGACAAAAAAGGATTTGTAGGGGCTGGAGCAATGGCACAGGCCATAAGGTGTCTGCCTTGCATGTGCTAGCCTAAGATGAACTGCGGTTCGATCCCCAAGTGTCCCATATGGTCCCCCAAGCCAGGAACAATTTCTGGGCAGACAGCCAGGAGTAATCCCTCACACCAGGTGTGGCCCAAAAAACAAACAAAAACAAACAAACAAACGTTTTTAACACGATAAATAAGCAGGAGGATGGAAAGGTTATATATAACAGGAGGAAGGACAGGCATTATGCACAATATAGATTGTACATACAGTTGTATTCCAATAGTATGTTATACATACAAGTTGAGACAGTTGTATGTATGATACAGAGACATTAGAGGTGGTTACCACAAATACTCACAGACAGACAATAAAGATCGATCCATGCAGCTGAAAAACTGAGCAAGGTGGAAAGGGTCATACTGCTTAAAAATTATAAAGCCAGAGACCGGAGAGATAGCATGAAGGTAAGGCATTTACCTTGCATGCAGAAGGATGGTGGTTCAAATCCCGGCATCCATATGGTCTCCTGAACCTGCCAGGAGCGATTTCTGAGTGTAGAGCTAGGAATAACCCCTGAGCGTCGCTGGGTGTGACCAAAAACCAATATATATAAAGCCTGCAGGTCAGATGAAAAGGTTAACTATTTCCTAGGCAAATCTTCATTGGTGAGTGTAAACTTTTCTGAAGAAGGGCTTTCTTAATTAGATTATTCATAGTACATTCTAATAATAATCATAAATTTGAAGTCTAGAATACTAAGTAATGTGGTAGAGAGGATTGTAAAAGGAGTTTACACCCTGAAGTATCATCTAATGGGTCTTTTTATTTTTTTAAGCCTACAGCAGCCAGTATTCCCAGGTAGTCTCCCATCCAAGTACTAACCAGGCCCAACCCTGCTTAGCTTCTGAGATCAGATTAGATCGGGCGCGTTCAGGGTGGTATGGCCATAGACCATCAATGGGTCTTGAGGATCCTGGTTTTCTTCCTGAAAGCAAATACACAACATGGGCATTATGATACTATAGAAAATTTGTTTGAATTGAAATATAATTTCAAAGAGCCGGAGCATTGGCACAAGCAGTAGGGTATTTGATTGCACGTGTCTAACCTAGGACAGACCGTGGTTTGATCCACCAGCTTCCCATAGGTCCCCAACCCAGGAGTGATTTCAGAGCACATAGCCAGGAGTAACCTCTGAGCATCACTGGGTGTGCCCCCTTCCTTCCCCCAGAAAACGAAAAGAAATATATTTCAAAAGCATACTCAATGAATGAGCACTATAGCTAGAGCCTATGGCATGCAATTGCCTAATCCAGTGTTATCTATGGACACAAATATTAGATCATATTAGCAGGCCAAATTGTATGAAAAATGAGGGGCCAGAGGAGTGGCACAAGTGGTAGGGCATTTACCTTGTTCATGACTAACCTAGGACGGACTGTGGTTCAATCCCGGGCATCCCATATGGTCCCCAAGCCAGAGGCTATTTCTAAGCGCATAGCCAGGAGTAAACCTTGAGCATCACCAGGTGTGGGCCAAAAACCAAAGGAAAAAAAAAAAAAAAAAGAAAAGCAACTTGAAAAGTGAACCTATCCTGTGTCAGAAATATGCCTTGAACAATTTGCCTGTGTCTTTTGTGGTAAATTAATTAGCCTTATGACTTGTCAAGCAACTCATTATAAATATTATACCTTTTGCATTGCATAAACAGATCTTGAACCCAGAGGGACTCCTTGGCCTCTGTTTCACATTTCCCACCCGAGTACAGAAGGGACCCCAGAAGATTCCTTGTGCCAAGACCAATCTGTCTGTGACAGGAACATTCCTTCATTTCCCTATATTTTGAGTGTTTTCATGAAGGGCTGCTGGATCTTGTCAAGTGATTTCTACCCATTTCTGAATACGTTCACATAATTTTTACTTTTTTGTTTTGTTTTATTTTTTAGGGCCACGCCACGTGATGCACACCAGGTGATTCCTGGCTATGCGCTCGGAAATCACTCCTGTTTAAAGGACCATATGGCGTCATGGTGTTTGCCTTGCGTGCTGCCACCTGGGAAGGACCTAGGTTTGACCACTGACATACCATATGGTCCCTGGAGCCTGCCAGGAGCGATTCCTCTCTTTGAAATGGTCTCCAGGTTGAGAAGGTGAAGGGGCTGGGCACCTGGGCCAGATGAAGACAGGTTTTGCAGAGGCCTCAGCACAAGAACAGCGGGTAGCTGTCCCACAGCACTGCCAGGCTTGCAGAGCAGCAGGGAGCCTGTCTCCCCAGAAAGACACTCCCTAGGACCAGTAAGACTGGAAGCTTGTCCCAGAGGCAGGGACTCAGAGAAGGACTCCCAGCACATTTCCCAGAACTTTCCTGGGGCACCGAAGTGGGCCTAGAGAAGCGGTGGGTTCTTGGGGTTGGGGTGGGGAAGTTTCCTGAATGTGCTCAGGGCAGGGCTGACTCCTACCTCTGTGCTCAAGACCAGTCCAGGCGGAAAGCGGGGTCCCTCTGGGGTGCGGGAGATCCCCGCCAGAAGAGACAGTAATTCCAGCACCGAGAGCTGGACTGACTCTCAAGAAACAGCCCGGGGTCTGCTCCAACCCGCTGGCAGCAGCTACCCAGGCACCCACTCAGGGCGAACTCCCGTCTCCAGGGCAACAGAACCCGACAAACCCAAGGGACTGTGACGCCCCGTCCCTCCGTCTCAGGACACCCCGCCTCCCACGCGACGTGCGGAGCCCCAATCTCCCGGTGCCCGGTCCCCAGCCCGACCCTCGCCCACCCACCCTCGCCTCGCTCGTCTTTCCTGGCGCAACCGCTGCTCCCCTCGCTGTCCTGGCCCTGGTCTCTGCGAGCTGGCGGGACCCACCGATGGCCAGAGATGCGCCTGGGCTGGGCAGGTGCCCTGGGCCTCGGCTGCCTGGAAACAGAGGGGAGAGGCCTGGTGGGGTGGGGCAAGGTGCCCAGAACGTCAGGGCATCAGGGACCTGTCCTTTCAGGGGGACCGAGCCTCCGGGGAAGAGCACCGCACCCCAACTCGCCTGACTCAGCCAGTCTCTGAGGGGCTCCGCCTCCTGGGGGACCTCGGGGATCTTCCCCTCAGAAAGTGTCTTGGGCCGCACCTCCAGGGGAGTGACCAGGCAAAGGGCCTCTGAGCCTCTTGGTCTCTGTCAGCATGGAGCAACAGAGACATGGGGACCTCACAGCCAGTGCCTGACATGCCCTCGCATCAGGCAGCCCCGGGTGGGATCCTCGGGGCCTCCCCTCCCTCCCTGGCCAAGACCTTTCCTCTGGGCTGTCGAGGCGGCCCCCCACTCCGGCCCCACCCCACGCAGCGCTTCCTCCTGGCCCTGCTCTCTTCAGGACTCGGGGAGCCACAAGGAACCCCTCGGATGGGTGCCAGGACTCACAGCACGTCAGCCCCCTGCCAGGAAAAGGCCCTTTCTGCCCTGCTGTCTCTCCAGCCCCCGCAGCCTCCAATTCCCTGGTTCCAAAGGGTGTCTTGGTGAGTGATGGTGCACTGGGCAGCGTCCTTGCCTTCCCTGCGGCCATCTGTCTTGGATGCTGGGCAGCCCACAGGGTCCCCGGAGTCCTTCCGAAATGAACAGCCAGCAGGAATCCACCCCGAGAACTGAATGGTGTGGCCCACGATCTAATGGCTGAACACAATTCTAGAGAATTAGATGATATATGACATCTAATCCTATGCTATTAAATCACACTATTACGTTACATGATGGTACTTTACATTAATTAGGGTAGAATAGCATATTATATTACATACAATGTATTAATAACTAAACTATATATGACTATAAATAACATGCATAATATAAACAGATCCATATTTTATTTCTACGTATTTGATGGATTTATATGATAAATATCAATATTTGATTTATGATATGATATATTATTATAATATAACTTATTGTATTCATAATACATATAAATATAAAAATAAATATAAATATCTACTTATATTATTTCTCTCTATAGAGAACTATTGTGTAATATACTAGGAGATGATGTAATTATAATGTCATAAAATATAACAATCTATTATCATATTATCTCCTAGCATATTATTTTCTACACCAAGAACATCGCAGCACTTAGAACATCAAAGACCAGAGTCCAAGCACCATGGGTTGAAATGTTGCTTGGCAGGTAGTCAACATGGCATCTATTACTGGCGTCCCCTCTGTTGCCTCGAGCACTGATAAGAGTGATGTCTGAGCACAGAGCCAGGACTGACCCCTCATCGCCACCAGGTGTGGCCCCCCCAAAACAAATATAAATGTATCAACATAGAACAATTTAGAAATTTCTGTCCCATTCTTGAAGAATCTTAGCCCCAAGCAAAGGACAAAGGCTGTCTTTGGGGCAGTTCCTTAGTGGGGAGTAAGGGAGTGCTGTCCTGAATGATTTAGTGTTGAAACAGATGCCCCTGGAACCTAGAAGTATGTACTGCCTTCCAGTGCCACCAGTTTTAGCTTGCCTACAGTGGCCTCTGTGGGCCGGAGTTAGAAAGGCAGGATTTGTGTGGGGAGTTGAGAGACAAAAGAGTGGAGCCCTTGCATGGCATGGCGTGATCCTTCCATCACCTCCACGTCCATCTGGGACCAGTTCACTTACCCAGTAGCACTGAGGCCTCTGGCAGGGTTGCACAGTTTGGGGCCAGAGGCTCTTAGACACCAGCAAGTTTGGTTCAACCCGCCCTTCCTGATAGACCCATGTCTTCAGGGACTTTTTCAGGTCATAAACTATTGAGAGAGTGTAGGGGCAGTGGAGCAAATGGAAGCCAAGGAAAGCAAATTCAGATCAACATCACAGAAACAAGTTAGCATGGAAATTTGTATGATTGGATAGACACCAATGGACCTCAATTCAACAAGTCTCTGGAGCCCAAAGCAAAGAAGCACACCAACAAAAGGATGCCTCACTGACTGGGAGATCCTACTTCCTCCACAATTGGGCAGGAAACAGTAGCTTTTTTTGTTTGTTTGTTTTTCTTGTTTCTGTTTTTGGACCACACCTGCGGGTGCTCAGGGGTTACTCCTGGCTATCTGCTCAGAAATAGCTCCTGGCCAGCACTGGGACGCCGGGTTTCGAACCAACCACTGATTTCTGAGCATAGATGAAGAAAAAAAAATTTGTTGTTGATGTTTAAAAAATGTGGGCTGGAGCTGTGGTGCAAGCAGTAAGGCATTTGCCTTGCCTGCGGTAGCCTAGGTCAGACCACGGTTCAAACCTGGGCTTCCCATATGGTCCCCCAAGCCAGGAGCAATTTCTGAGTGCAGAGACAGGAGTAACCCCGGAGTGTCACCATGTGTGGCCCCAAAACAAAAAAAGTAAGTAAAAATAAAAAATGTATAACATAGTTGACATAACTGATCATATATATTTGTTTCAAGATAAAGAAAAGCAAAGTTGAGAGAAATAGAAATAAAATTAAAAGATAAACTAAAAAATAAAATGGAAGGGGCCAGAGCGATGGTGCAGAGGGTGTTTGCCTTGTACGCAGCTGACCCAGGACAGGCCTAGGTTCTACCCCTGGCAACCCATATGATCCCCAAAGCAAGAAGCAATCTCTGAGCGCATAACCTGGAATCACCCCAGAGCGCCACCAGATGTGGCCCCAAAATCAAAAAAATAAAAAATAAAGAGAAGAGAAAGCTCATATCAAGTACATTTAAAGAAATTAGGGCCCGGAGAGATAGCACAGCGGCATTTGCCTTGCAAGCAGCCGATCCAGGACCAAAGGTTGTTGGTTCGAATCCCGGTGTCCCATATGGTCCCTCGTGCCTGCGAGGAGCTATTTCTTTTTTTTTCTTTTAATATAATTTTTATTTTGATCATAGTGTCTTACATATTGTTGACAATAACATTTTAGGTACATATTTACATAAAATCAGGGGGGATTCCCATCCCCAAATTGTCCTCCCTACCCCTCCGTTGTTGTCCTACCTCCCATTTCCTCTTCCCTCACCCCCAGGGCGGCTAGAATATGTGGTCCCCTCTGTATCCAACCCACTACTTAGTAGTCTTGCACCTGTTTGGTCTTGATGCCTCCCTTATCTCCCCCTCTAACTGTAGGCAGGACTAGCTAGTTCAAGTTGCGTGGTTTTGCCTGAAAAGGAGAAGATAAATAAACTGGGGTAAGAGTCTAATACTCCCAAAATGGGTGGAATCCTTCTAGAGGCTCTGCGAGGAGCTATTTCTGAGCAGACAGCCAGGAGTCACTCCTGAGCACTGCCAGGTGTGGCCCAAAAACAAACAAACAAACAAAAAAAAATGATTGAATCTCCAATAAAGTCAATGCAATAGCAGAAGGTTTAGTAAGCTCAGTTTTTTAAAGTTCAGATAAAGGGGCCAGAGAGATAGCACAGCAGTAGGGCATTTCCCTTGCAGACCCAGAACAGACCGTGGTTTGAATCCCGGCATATCATATGGTCCCCCGAGCCTGCCAGGAGTGATTTCTGAGCACAAAGCCAGGAGCAACCCCTGAGCACTGCCAGGTGTTACCCAAAAACCAAAATAAAGTTAAGAGATAAACAACAACAACAACAACAAAAAACCCACTATAAAAAAGTGTGTGTATGGCAGTTGTTATTGTTTGACTAAGCATAGCAAAATTGGGGGAAATAGAAGGGAAAATTTTTTGGCCTAAAAACAGGGAGACCTGGGGCCGGTGAGATGGCACTGGAGGTCAGGTGTCTGCCTTGCAAGCGCTAGCCAAGGAAGGACTGCTGTTCGATTCCCCGGCGTCCCATATGGTCCCCCCAAGCCAGAGACGATTTCTGAGCACTTAGACAGGAGTAACCCCTGAGCATAAAAACGGGTGTGGCCCCCCAAAACAAAAAACAACAAAAGAAAAAACATGGAGAACTTACCCATGAAGTATCCTGGCATAAGACCAACTACAACTACAGGCTCCCAGCATGCTATATTGTCTAACATCAAAGTCTTTCACTTTGTGCCCAGTAAAAGCTCTTCATAGTCACGGTTGTTGCTGTCCTGTCTTCTTAATCTGTATATCTCCCCTGCTTTGGCTCATTCAATGCAAAAAAAGCTCCATGAATGGAAATTTCATGCAACAACCAAATGGCTTTTCTTTTCCACAAAAGATGAGAAAAAAAAAAGATTAATTTATTTCTTCATTGATTGCTTGGTTCGGGGCACACCCAGCTGTGCCCAGGGGTTACTCCTGGATCTGCACTCAGAAACTGCCCCTCGCAGGCTGGAGGACCAAATGGGATGTCCGAACCAAAACGGGTCCCTCTGGAGTTGGCCACATGTGTCTGACTTGCATTTGGCAGATCTGGGTTTGATATCTGGCACACCATGTGGTCTCCTGGAATAATTCCGGATGGCAGATCTAGGAGTAAACCCTGAGTAACCTGGATGTGCCACCCCACAAACGCAGTACTGCTATGCTATCTCTCTGGCCACAGGATGAGAAAATTTTATAGATGTGCAGAGAAATCAGTTGTGAGAATGTCTCAATGATATCATTCATCGTAGTATCACAGAAGTGCTTATAGTGAGTTATTTACTTTTTCTTTGGGCCACACCTGGCTATATTCAAGAGTTCTTCTAACTCTGCAATCTTTAATAGCTCCTGTCTGGTATGGGGTACCCTAGGAGATGTTGGGAATTGAACCTGAACTGGGCTTGTGCAAGGAAACCACGTTCCCTCCTATATATTGGCCCCTGTTGGCTTTGGGGCCACATGTGGTGGTGATCAAGGGTTACTGGTGGCTATCCATGCAAGAATCATTCCTGGCAGGCAGGAGGAGCATATGTGATGCCTTACATCAAATTCAGATCAGCTGCATACAAAGCAAATACCCCCACACACTGGGCTATCGCCCTAGCCCCATCTGTCTTCTTTTCTTAATCCAATTACAGCCCCTACTTGCGAACATCATGGAAATGGTCCATGGATGGCATTGCCATCCAGGTTTGGTGCTTACTTAGAGGTCAGTGTGGTGCCACTGAGCACATGCCTGAAAGCCAGGTGGTATTTTCCCTCCCCCCACGAATGAAAAGGACTATACATGCCATTTAGAACATCTATCTCATCAGAATATATAGATCTCCTAATATATATCAGGACAATATATATAGGAGGTGGTTTCCTTGCACATGCCAAGTTCAGGTCTACTTCCCAACATACCCTAGGATACCCCATACCAGCAGAAGTAATTACTGATTGTAGAGTTTAGAAGGAACTTTTTAATAAAGCCAGGTGTGGTCCAAAGAAAAAAATCATACTATAAGCACATTTTTCCCAAACATCAATGAGTTTTTACACTTTTTCATTTAACTTTTAAATTTTTAAAATTTGTTTCATTTGGGGGCTGGAGAGGTGGCAAGAGAGGTAAGGCATCTGCCTTGCAAGTGCTAACCTAGGACAGACTGTAGTTCAATCCCCCAGCGTCCCACATGGTCCCCCAAGCCAGGGGCGATTTCTCAGTACATAGCCAGGAGTAACCTCCGGGCGTCAAATGAATGTGGCACAAAAAAAAATTTTGTTTCATTTGTTTGTAGCTTATGTGTGTCCTCTGCAGGCAATGCCCATTTATCTTGGTTCTGTGCTCTGTGATCAACCTGGTGGGGGTCGGGGGCTTACATACCATGAAAATCATGAAATCCAGTTTTCCATTTCTATGCAGAGTCCTTTTCATAGGAATATAGAGCTAACTGACAAAGTGAGGTTAAATATTAGTCCATCTTACATTTCATCTAATAAAAATAACAATGATGAGGAGTGCAAAGCCAGGAGTAGCTCCTGAAAACTGCACTGGTTGGTTCCCTAAAAGGCAAAGAAAAAATAGGACTCACTGTAGCCTTCTGGTTGCTCTCCACAAAGATCCCTGGAACCAGGAGTAGAGACACCAGGTGCAGAGTTGGAACAAAGAAAGACAGAGAGCTCAAAGTCATGGGCTACTGGTATTACTTTACTTGGTTCCCAATCACCAGCCAGACAGTCTCAATCTCTCAGACATTTCTATTAGCAAACAGGGGTACTGCAAAGACTGGGAAAGGGCCTGGCTATGACCAGGGCAATTGTGGTGCAGGCCCATTTCCTGCAGGGCACTTTGGCAATGGAACCTTGTCAACAATGCCTACACCAGCACTTCCAGAGGTTGCATAGTTGTTGCCTCTGATGTGAAAAATGAACTTGTTTGCTTCGGGGAGACGTCCTTCTTTTCTTTTTCTTGGTTACAATGGCAATACTCAGGGATTACCCCTAGGTATGTGCTCAGAACTCACTCCTAGCTAAGGGGACCATATGGGACATATGGGATCAAAACAGGTCAATCTTGTGCAAGTGCCCTACCACTGTACTATAGCTATAGCCCTGATTCAGGGAGATTTCTGTGATCTCAAAGCGATAGCAGGCAATTGCATGTGAGAATATCAATTTGTGATAACAATTTGGTCTGGGGATGCAGTGAAAACTTCCTCACCCATTACATCTCTAGGGTTTCAAGACCTTACTGTGATCAGAGTGCTGAGAAAGTTCTGAGTTTTCTCCCTTTCCAAACACATTTAGTGCTTCACAACACTGACTAAAACCATGACTCTAATGGTCTGGAAAATGACCTCCCCACATTCCTTACACGCTGACAAAGGTTTCCTTATATTGGTTCTGTCCACACCTGGCATTGCTCAAGAATCACTTATTTTTTTGTTTGTTTTTGGGCCACACCCGTTTGATGCTCAGGGGTTACTCCTGGCTAAGTGCTCAGAAATTGCCCCTGGCTTGGGGGACCATATGGGACGCCGGGGGATCAAACCGAGGTCCGTTCCTTGGCTAGCGCTTACAAGGCAGACACCTTATCTCTAGCGCCACCTTCCCAGCCCCAAGAATCACTCTTGACACCACACTCAGGAATAAATACTGGTGGTGCATGTGGGACCGAATGCAATGCTGCACATCAAAGTCCATCTAACTAAATCTACCTGTTGCCCTCAGTATTTATGTAATCAAGCTTGAGAATGGAACTTTGATCCCACATTCTGTATGTATATGTCTAATATAAATTTACTTCATATAATGGCTGAGGATCATTTGAAGGTCTTCCTTCGTTCCTTCCAAACATTCAGAATTGTGATGTCTAGTAGTTTCAAGGGGAACTGAAGACCTTCCCACAGAAAGTTTAATGCAGAATGATTATATTGAGCTATGTGTTCCCACACTCCCAACATATGACATTTTTTCTGTGCTGGAAAAGGGTTGAGGACTGAGTGAAACTTTCCATGCCTGTGAAACATATAGCACAGAGTGTATGTGTTTGTACTGTACATGGCTTACTGTGATTTGTCCCCAAGCATCCCATATGGTCTCCTGACCCTGCCAAGAGTACCCCAAGTGTGGTTGGCAAGGACTAAAAACAAAACAAAAAACCAAACACAAATAAAGGCTTATTCATAATATGCATTTTTTCTGTTCCGGGACACACCTGACAGCACTTAGGTTATACCTCTCTCTCTGCGCTGAAAATTACTCTTGGTAGACAAGGCAAATGACTGAGGTGCTGTGCTACTGCTCTGCCCCAAATACACACATTCGAAAGTAATCAACACCTTCTCACATCCCATATGTCAGAATTATCTCCTGTTTAAAATATTTATTTTTAGGTGGGATCACACCTTGTGGTTCTAAGACGATTCCTGGATGTGCGCTCAGTATCTCAACTGCCATGCTAAAGTGACCGTCCAAGATGCAAGTGATTGAACCCACACCAGCAGTATGTAAAAACAATGCCAACATCTTGTATGATCTTGCAGACACTACTGACATAATTTTAAATACTAATAAAGTGGCTTGTAAAGGAGTAAGAGCCTTCCCATACTCCTTACACACTGTGTGCCTCCCTAGAATGAATTTTCTTATGCTTATAAAATAAGCTTGAAAAATAATAAAAAGCCTTCCCAGTCCTCATATGTATAAAGGTTTCTCTCCTGTATGAATTTTCTTGTGTGTTAAAAGGTGTGAGGGTCGAGCGAAGGCTTTCCCACACTCTTCATATGTATAAGGTTTCTCTCCTGTATGAATGTTCTTGTGTGCTAAAATGCTTGAGGATTGAGCGAAGGCTTTTCCGACTCCTGACATGTATAAGGTTTCTCTCCTGAATGAATTTTCTTGTGTTTTAAAAGGTGTGAGGATTGAGCGAAGGCTTTCCCGCACTCCTGACACTTATAAGGTTTCTCTCCTGTATGAATTTTCTTGTGTCTTAAAAGATGTGAGGATCGAGCGAAGGCTTTTCCGCACTCCTGACATTTATAAGGTTTCTCTCCTGAATGAATTTTCTTATGTATTAAAAGGTATGCAGGTTGAGCGAAGGCCTTTCCGCATTCTTGACATGTATAAGGTTTCTCACCTGTATGAATTTTCTTGTGTGTTAAAAGGTATGCAGGTTGAGTGAAGGCCTTTCCGCATTCTTGACATGTATAAGGTTTCTCACCTGTATGAATTTTCTTGTGTGTTAAAAGGCTTGAGGATCGAGCGAAGGTTTTCCCACACTCCTGACATGTATAAGGTTTGTCTCCTGAATGAATTTTCTTGTGTGTTAAAAGGCTTGAAGGTCGAGTGAAGGCCTTTCCACACTCTTGACATGTATAAGGTTTCTCTCCTGTATGAACATATTTGTGTAATAAAAGGTTTGCAGGTTGAGTGAAGGCCTTCCCACACTCTTGACATGTATAAGTTTTCTCTCCTGTATGAATTTTCTTGTGTGTTAAAAGGCTTGCAGGTCGAGCGAAGGCCTTCCCACACTCTTGACATGTATAAGGTTTCTCTCCTGTATGAATTTTCTTGTGTGCTAAAAGGCCTGAGGATTGAGCGAAAGCTTTCCCGCAGTCCTGACAGGTATAAGATTTCTCTCCTGTATGAATTTTCTTGTGTGAAAAAAGGCATGAGGATCGAGCGAAGGTTTTCCCGCACTCTGGACATGCATAAGGTTTCTCTCCTGTATGAATTTTCTTGTGTGTTACAAGGCTTGAGGATTGAGTGAAGGTTTTCCCGCACTCCTGACATGTATAAGGTTTCTCTCCTGTATGAATTTTCTTGTGTATTAAAAGGCTTGAGGATCGAGCGAAGGCTTTTCCGCACTCCTGACAGGTATAAGGTTTCTCTCCTGTATGAATTTTCTTGTGTATTAAAAGGCTTGAGGATCGAGCAAAGGCTTTTCCGCACTCCTGACATGTATAAGGTTTCTCTCCTGAATGAATTTTCTTGTGTGAATAAAGGCCAGCAATTTGAGCGAAGGCCTTCCCACAAACCTGACATGAATAAGGCTTCTCTCCAGTATGAATACTCATGTGTATCCTAAGGTTTGAATATGAAGAGAGGGCCTTCTCACACTTTTGACATTTATATTTCTCTCCTGTATGAATATACATGTGCATAGAAAGATGTTCGCTATGACTGAAGGCCCTCCCACAATACTCACAGCTATAAGGTTTCTCTCCTATATGAACAATCCTGTGCCTAGTAAGGGATGAAGAGTGAGGAAAGACCTTCCCACATTCCTGACACGTATAAGGCTTTTCTCCTATTTGAGTTTTCATGGGTGTAGTAAGGACTGAGGGGTAAGAGGCCTTGCCACCTGCTGGAAGTGTCTGACATTTCTTTTGCATACAAACCTCTTTAGGGTCACTTGGGTGTGATGGATGACAAAAAGCAAGTCTTCCTTGCTGACCTTCAGAGGGATTCTCTGCACTGAGGGTGTCCGATGGTAAATCACGATGCCAAGCACATGGGAAGGCCCCTCCACAATGCTTACACTCTGGGGCCTCCACTCCGCAGTGAATGAGCTTGTTCGACTTTCGCTGTGAGAGAATTCTAGCAAACACTGTTTGCTCAGGGCTGGGTGGCCCAAGTGTGGTGATCTTTGTAGAGGAACTGGACAGATTAGACTTAGGGTTGCTGTGCCCAGCGGACTGAGGATTCTCAGCGAGAATGCTCACTTCATTCTGGCCTCTTCCAGAATAGATGCTCCATGAGTCCTCATTTACATCTGGGTGCTGGGAGGATAGTGTCCTTCTGATTGTGTTCCACAACACAGGAATACCCTCATCCCACCGGGGTTTGCTGCTTCCCTGTGGAAAAGCACAAGTTAGTCGAATTTTGTCTTCATTTCTAGTCTCCTTCTTTAAAATCAGGCCCTCAACTGTGATTTCAACCACAAAAACTCAACTGTCCACAGGTTTGGATATCTGTGGAAACAGGTAAACATGCAGTAAAGAAAGTTGACTAGTTAGGTTACAGTCTGAGAAAAGGGGCAGGGAGGTCATTTTTGAACCCTAAATCACGAATTATTGGGTATATAAGAAGGCTCTCCCAGTGGGGGTTCTGTGTTCACTCTGGTATTTGCACCTTCATTCCTGACACTTGTGCAGTACATACCAATGACCAGTGTTAGGGAAAAGGGTAGCCAACAGATCAGCAAGTATCTTTTCTCTTTTTAATTTTCTTCCCTGTGTAAATTGGCCCTAACAATAAAGCGGGGCCAGAGCAATAGCACAGGAGGAGGGCATTTGCCTTGTATGAGACAAACCCAGAATAGACCTAGGTTCAAACCATGGCACCCCATATGGTCCCATGAGACAAGACAAATCAGTACTGTACTTTAAAGGAAGTCAAGGCTAAGTCCATGAGGCTGTCAACCCCTCTCTAAGACTTTTCTCCTAGGTATGTAATGTTTTTTTTTCTTTCTTTGGGTTATACTCAGCTATGATCACAGGCTAATCTTTGCTCTACACTCAAACTTTAATCTTGACAGTGCTCAGGGAACATCTAGGATATTCAACCCTGGGTCGCTGCGTGCAAATCAGGCACACTATCAGATGTATTTACTCGGCACTTTTTTTCTTTTGTGTGAACGTGTGTGTGTGTGTGTGTGTGTGTGTGTGTGTGTGTGCATGCGTGTGTGTTTGTTTTTTGGGGGCAAACTGAGTGATACTGAGGAATTACATTCGGTTTTAGGAGTCATTACTCACAGTACTGGGAAGATCATATGGGTACCAGGGATT
The DNA here is from genome assembly GCF_024139225.1 of Suncus etruscus. NCBI lineage: Eukaryota > Metazoa > Chordata > Mammalia > Eulipotyphla > Soricidae > Suncus > Suncus etruscus. The sequence continues at coordinate 75,464,193 of NC_064861.1, read as the reverse complement.
GAACCCTGGTGGACCCTGTGCAAGGCAAATGCCTTACCCTCTATGCTACTGATCACTCCCATTTTTATTTTGACTGTTAGGACTAGCAAATTTTGCAGTTGTGGAAGTCCTGAGTGTGAGAATGTCTCCATTTCATTGAGTCAACAGGCACATAAGTGTTTTCCCAAATACATAAGCCCCACTATAGGCAGATTCTTCCCACACATCAAAGCGTTCTCTTTACTTTTTTATTTTTCATATAAATTATGAGGAATGCTAAAAAGAAATGCTCATGTTTACTATGGCGGTGTGCCCCTGATCAAACTTAAGGGGGCTTGGGGACGAAATTCAAGTTTCGATCAACACAGAATAAACAGACTTTTCCACTGAAATATGAATCCAGTCAACAAATGAGTAGTTTAAACACTGGATCTGGGCCTGACTGATAGCACAGAGGGTAGGGTGTTTGCCTTGCACATGGGTGACCTTAGTTCAACCCCTGACATCTCATATAGTCCTTTGAGCCAGCCAGGAGTGATTCTGAGTGCAGAGCTAGGAAAATCAGCATCTCCCCAAACCAAAATAAAACTAATAAACAAAAAACACACTTGACCTAGCATTTTATCACATCAAAAAGAAAATATTTCTTCCCTCCCTAACCCCTTTCCACCATAAATCACAGTGTTTCCTTAGTGTGGAAAATATGATTAATAACTTTAGGTTAGAAAACTTATTGAAGGAAAACACTGATAGCATTGTCAGTGATAGGGCGTTTGCCTTGACATGGGTGGCCCAGGGTTGATCCCTGGCATCCAATATGGTCCTCTGAGCATGCAAGAGTGATTGCTGAGCACAGAGCCAGGAGTAACTCTGAGCACTACCGAGTGTAGCCTATAAACAAAAAATGAAAACTTGGAGCTGGAGCAGTGGCACAGCGGTAGGGCATTTGCCTTGCACACGGCTGACCTAGGATGGATGGTGTGTTCGATCCCCCAGAGTTCCATACGGTCCCCCTACTCAAGGGCAATTTCTGAGCACACAGTCAGGATTAACCCCTAAGTATCAGTGTGTGAGACCACAAAACAAAAAAACAAAAAAAAGAGAGAGAAAACTTATTGAATTTTGCACTCAGGTGAAAGTAACAGCAACCACTCCCAATGATGAGCTCAGGATTCTCCCAGAAGTGAAAAAACTATAGATGGGGTAATGGGCTACTTTAAGAACTACATGTGCCTGCATCACAGAGAAATCCCATACCACATAAAAGTATTGATTTGGAACATGCAAATCTTACCATTTCACCCCTCTTTGGAGATCCATTCCCAAAAGGAAATTGCTGAAAGGCCAAATCCTGAACTGGTGGTCTGCATTCTAAAATGAAAGCAAATATGCAAAGAAAGAATCTGTTTGGGGTCAGAGCAATATCACAACAGTGAGGAGTTTGCCTTGCATTCCATGACAAGTTGGATCCTTAGAATCCCATATGGTCTCTCTAGCCTGCCAAAAATAATTTCTGAGCAGAGAGTTAAGAGTATCCTCTGAGTATGTGCAAAAAAGAGTATCTTCTGAGTAGTGCAAAAAAAAGCCCCCAAAAAGTAAGGCCAGGTTTGGGGGCATTAGAGCATTTGCCTTGCAGGCAAAATCTAGGACCTGGGCCGGGAAGATAGCATGGAGGTAGGTTGTTTGCCTTTTATACAGAAGGAAGGTGGTTCAAATCCCGGCATCGCATATGGTCCCACGAGCCAGGCAGAAGTGATTTCTGAGCATAGATCCAGGAGTAAGCCCTGAGCGCTGTTGAGTGTGACCCAAACACAACAACACCAATAAAAATCTAGGACCTCAAAAAAAAAAAAAAAAAAAAAATCTAGGACCTCCGGTGGTTCGAAACCCGGCACCCCATATGGTTCCCATGCCTGTCAGGAGCTATTTCTTTCTTTCTTTCTTTCTTTCTTTCTTTCTTTCTTTCTTTCTTTCTTTCTTTCTTTCTTTCTTTCTTTCTTTTTTTTTTGGTGGTTTTTGGGTCACAACCGGCAGTGCTCAGGGGTTATTCCTGGCTCCAGGCTCAGAAATTGCTCCTGGCAGGCACGGAGGACCATATGGGACGCAGGGACTCAAACTGATGACCTCCTGCATGAAAGGCAAATGCCTTACCTCCATGCTATCTCTCCAGCCCCAAGGAGCTATTTCTGAGCACAGAGTCAGGAGTAGTGACCCAAAATGCCATAAATAAAAATAAATAAAAAATTTAGTTGAATGATGGGCCTTAGTGATGAAATAATGGATTGGGTGTTTGTCTTGACAAAGCTGATGCTTGCCTGATCTCTGGCATACAAAACAGTACCCGAGCATAACTAAAGTATTTTCTCTACACTATTCAAGGAATAACCAAGTGCCCTTGTGTGTGACCCAAAATCAAAATAAAAAATTTAAGTGCTTGCTTCGGCAGCACATATACTAAAATTGGAACGATACAGAGAAGATTAGCATGGCCCTGCGCAAGGATGACACGCAAATTCGTGAAGTGTTCCATATTTAAAAAATAAATAAAATAAAATAAATAAAAATTTAAGAGAATGAGGGCTGGAGCAGTGGCGCAACTGGTGAGGCATCTGCCTTGGAAGTGCTACCGGAGGATGGACAGAGGTTCAATTCCCAGGTTTCCCATATGATCCCCAAGCCAGGAGTGATTTCTGGGCTCAGCCAGGAGTAACCCCTGAGATTCACTGGGTGTGCTGAAAAACCAAAAACAAACAAACAAACAAACAAACAAAAAAAACTGAGTGAAATCTGAGAGAATAGTCAAGATAGTGACCGTATGTAGTTTTTAGGTAGTAGATCAGCTGACAAAAAGGATAGGAGGGGCAGGAGAGATAGCACAGCTTTAGGGTGTTTGCCTAGCAAGCAGCAGACCCAGGACCAAGGGTGGTTTGAATCCCGGCATCCCATATGGTCCCCCATGTTTTGCCAGGAGCGATTTCTGAGCATAGAGCCAGGAATAATCCAAGTGCCACTGGGTGTGACATTAAAACCAAAAACCAAAAACCAAAAAAAAAAGGAGTCTCTCAATGAGGAGCGGGCAAAACCCATATTAGAGTTCTCTTGGGAACACATGTCAACAGTAGCGAGAGAGAAGGTCATTTGGCTGACCTAAGTTGGATTCCAGGCGTCTCATATACTCCCCAAACCAGTGCCAGGACTAATTTCTGAGTGTAGAGGCAAGAAAATCACAAGTTTACTCATGGGGAAAAAAAAATCAAAATAATTCTTACTGTTTTCAAGAATCCGGCAAAATCTAACGTGGGAAGGGAGTGTGTGTACTTTGTGAACAGTGGATCCGGTTCTATCACTGGCATCACAAGTTGTCCCCCTGAATGCACCAGGATTCCCCAGGAGTGACTTTGAGCACCATCACCAAGGCAGCCTCAAAAACATGAGAGTAAAAACATTCCTGGGGCAAACTCAAAAATGTCAAGAATAGGGGCCGGGCGGTGGCGCTAGAGGTAAGGTGCCTGCCTTGCCTGCGCTAGCCTTGGATGGACCGCGGTTCGATCCCCCGGTGTCCCATATGGTCCCCCAAGCCAGGAGCGACTTCTGAGTGCATAGCCAGGAGTAACCCCTGAGCGTCACCGGGTGTGGCCCAAAAAACAAAAAAAAAACAAACAAACAAAAAAAAAGTCAAGAATAATCTAATGGCAAAGATAACTGTGGAAACAGCTTCCCCTGGGAAGGACACCCAAACATGGGGCTATGCAAGCAGTATGAGGGCTCAGACAGTGAATGAGGCTCAGAATCTAAAAATCTGTCCTAAAGGCCCACAGACAGGAACCATAGAATAAAGCTAAGACAGCCAAAGCTCTAGATCAATCTGGGAGTCAGCATGAAGGGCAGAGAACGGGAGGGGTAGAGGTCTCGCAAACCTGAACCAGGAGTCCAACACATACTGTTAAACACCCACATTTCACATGTGCCCAAAATGCTCTACACCCAGTCCAGGGTCTGAAGCTGGGAAGCACTTCCCACATTCATCTGCAAACACGCCTCTCTGCAGCCTTCTGCAAGTGGAGCCTTCCAACCAGGACATCATCATAGGTTTGACATCTCAATGTCCTGCCCAAGAGGGACAATTCTTGGATTAGAGAAAGGGAAGGGGACAGCAGCCCATGAATCGGGGGCTGTAATAACCAAGGCCAAACCAGATAAAGAAAATCTCTGCTCTCAATATACTTATTGGTTATTGAATACATGAGATTAGATTTAAGATCCACAACAATAGTACAATGGGTAGTGTGTTTGCCTTCCATGTGGCCAACACAAGTTTGATCCCTGGCATTCGATATGGACACCCAACCTTGCCAGGAATAATTCCTGATCATAGAGCCATAAGTAACCCCTGAAAACCACAGGTTATATGCAAACCCCAAAAAGAATCTTTGGGAGTAGAAGAACAGCACAGAGAGAAGGCAATTTGCCTTGTACACAGTGGACCTGGTTCCTTCCCTGGTTTCCCAGATAGTTCCCCGAGGATGTCACAAGTAATATCTGAGCACAAAGACAGACTAACCTTTGAGCACCATTAGGTGTGGCTCAACAGCAAACAAACAAAAGAAAGGAAGGGGCTGGAGTAAGAGTAGAGTGGAGAGGGCACTTGCCTTGAAAGTATGCACACCTGACTTTTTTCTTGTTTGTTTTTGTTTTTGTTTTTGGGCCACACCCGGCGATGCTCAGGGGTTACTCCTGGCTGTCTGCTCAGAAATAGCTCCTGGCAGGCACGGGGGACCATATGGGACACCGGGATTCGAACCAACTACCTTTGGTCCTGGATCGGCTGCTTGCAAGGCAAATGCCGCTGTGCTATCTCTCCGGGCCCCTGACTTTTTTCTAACAGCAGCAAGCCCTGCCATGGTTGATCTTTGAATGCAGAGCCAAATGTCAGCCCCAATTCTACTGGGGGTAGGCCCCCCAAAAGATAAACCTAAGTCACATTGTAAGCCAGAACATAGCAAAATGGATTGGGAAACATGCTTTGCAGGCAGGAGCCTCAAGTATGATCCCTCACACTACACCATCCCCAATAATTTTGGTAGGCACTGGTGCCTTGTGAGCCTTAACAAATCTTCAGCAGGGATTGGAGCGGTGGCGCTAGAGACAAGACATCTCTCTGCCTTGCAAGCGCAAGCCTAGGATGGACCATGGTTCAATGTCCCGGCATCCCATATGGTCTCCCAAGCCAGGAGCTATTTCTGAGTGTATAACCAGGAGTAACCCCTGAGTGTCACCGGGTGTGGCCCCCAAAATAAAAACAAAATAACATCTTCAGCAGTGGGGGCTGGAGAGAATGCACAGAGTTAGGGCGTTTGCGTTGCATGCAGCTGGTTCGAACAGATCCTGGTTCAAATCTCAGCATCCCACATGCTTCCCATGCCTTTCAGGAGCGACATATAAGCACAGAGCCAGGAATATCTCCTGAGAGTACCTGGTGTGATCCCAAAATAAAAAAAAAAAACAAAACACAAAAGAAACAACCAAAAATTTTAAGCAGGGGCCAACTGATAGCACAGCAGTAAAGCATTTGCCTTACACACAGCCAACACACGATGGATGGTAGTTCAAATCCCGACATCCCATATGGTTCCCCAAGCCTGCAGGAAGGACTTCTGAGCGCAGAGCCAGGAGTAACCCCTGTGCACAGCAGGGTGTGAGCAAAAAACAAAAAATCTTCAGCAAAACAAATCACAAGTGCTGACATATTGCCTGGGTTGGGACACTACTACAATGGAAGAACCTCACACTGCCCAAGGCTTATCCACACTGGATCAGAAGAACCCCAAGAGCTCCCAGAGCAATACAGGGCGTACTCTCTAAGCTCTGTTGTGGAGTAAGCTCTGAGCATTCCCATGTATGGAATATATATGCTCCTAATGTACAAAAACAAAATGAATTGTATTTGGGAGTATTTGAGATGCACCTTACTCTGACCAGGGCTGATTTCTAGCTCTGTGCTGAGTGATGATCTCTGGAAACTTACAGGATCATTGTGTAGCCAGGATAAAATCTGATTCAACCCTGGTTCACACCAACGAAGGCAACACCCAACACAATGTAACTATCTCAAGACTGTGAAATGACATTGAAAACTATAAATTTGGGGCCTGAGAGATAGCACAGAGGTAGGGTGTTTGCTTTGCACGCAACCAACACAGGACGGACCCTGGTTCAGATCCCGGCAACCATATAGTCCCCTGAATCTGCCAAGAGCTAATTCTGAGCAAGAATCAGGAGTGACCCCTCTAATGAAACAAACAAAAAAACAAAACTAAACTAAAAATTAGTACTCACCTAAGTAATAATGTTAAGGGCTTGGGAGTTAGAACAATACATATCTCCAAATTGCAATGCACCTTTTGTTGAATACAGATCCCCAGGAAATATGTGGTCTTCCCATAGGAGTGTCCCACTTGGTAGCCCCAGGGTGGCTCTCACCTATAGCCTGTAGGTGTTGGTAGATCTCCAGCATCACATCTCTGTAGAGCTTCCTCTGAGAGGCGTCCAGGTACAGCCACTCCTCCTGGGAGAAGCTCACAGCTACATCGTAGAAGGTCACCACATCCTGAGCCAAAACACACACAAGGAGTTAGGGCCGAGGTTCATCCCAGGCACTGGAGGTGAGGATGGGCCTTCCCAGGACCCTAATTGACTGTCTTGACAAACTTACAAAGATTAAATAACTCAGGAGAAACCAGTCTCAAAACCAATCTCTTCCTGAGCACCTCTGGGGGATAGGCTTCAGAAATCAAACTAGATCAGCCACCTTAACAAGCTAACACTGTTCGACAAGGTACTTGGATATAGTGGCATACACACAAACATACCTGGACCAATGCCCATTACCAGAGGTTCATTGAGCACTGCCAGGCATACTCCCAAGCACAGAGCCAAGAGCTAAAAACTACTCTCGGTGTGACACGAATATGCTATCGCACAGGATCCCAATCGCAACCTCAATTCATATCTACATTTGGTACTAGGGGGAGAAAGAAGGAAAATGTAAGGTCCAGTGAGTGAGTCAAACTTATGCTTGTCTGAATCAGCATTCATGTTATATCTCCAAGCAAATCTCTCCTTGAGTAGGTAAAAAAGACCCGACTGCCAATCACTATGCTTTCTAGTAATATCATTTGCTCATGTTGTCACTCAAAGGCACAAAGCCCTGGGACTATAAACAAGGAACTGAAAGTGCAACTGGTTTTTTTTTTTTTTTTTTTTTTTTTTGGAGAAATGTGGCTTCAGAGAGGAAGCAAGAGGCAATACTCTGCTGAATGAAAGACTAAAGAACCAAAATGGGGGCCCGGAAGATAGCACAGCAGCGTTTGCCTTGCAAGCAGCCAATCCAGGACCAAAGGTGGTTGGTTCGAATCCCGATGTCCCATATGGTCCCCCGTGCCTGCCAGGAGCTATTTCTGAGCAGACAGCCAGGAGTAACCCCTGAGCAATGCCGGGTGTGGCCCAAAAACTAAAAAAAAATAAAAAGAACCAAAATGGGAGTGGAGAGATGGCATACTGTAGAATGTTTGTCTTGCATACTATGCATCAGGGATGGACCCTAGTTCCATCCCCAGCATGACATAGTGTCTCCCAAGCCTTTCTGAGTGCACAGTGAGGAGTAACCTTTGAGCACTGCTAGGTATGGCAAAAAAATAAATAGATAAATAAATAAACAAATAAACGCATCTTGGTGGGGCCACAGGAACAGTGCCAGTGAGAGCACACAGGGCAAAGCCAAGGTCAATCCCAGGCACACACAAAGGTTGCTTGAAGTTGCTAGGAGTAAATCCTCTGTGCAGAGCCAAGAATGAGCCCTAAGGGACTGGAGAGAATACCAAGGTAGGCCATTTCCCTTGCATGCATGCAATCCAGGACAGAAGTTGGTTCAAATCCTGGAATCCCATATGGTCACCCATATCTGCCAGAAGCGATTTCTGAGCTAATAACCAAGAGCAACCCCTGAACTCCGCTGGTGTGATCCCCACCACCACCAAAAAAAAAAAAAAAAAAAAAAAGAAGAAAAGAAAAGTCCTGAGTCCTGACAATATGACACAGATTTTAATACAGAACAAAAACAATCTCAGATAGTACAGCAAAGAGAAACAAACTAAAACCAAAGAAAACCCACAGGAAAATTCAGGTGCAGAAAGGACCCAGCAACGTTCTTTCCAGTTGTCAGAAAATGGTGAAGACCCAGTTTTGTGAGTTAGTGACCCTGGGGGAATGTATCAAGCCCACATGAAGGGTCCTGAGTGAAGAAGAGAGAAGAATGAGCACTGGCCTGGCATCTGGGAGCAACTGCAAAATATAAAAGAATTTTGTGCTGATCTCACATAACAGCCTGGAGGACACTTGACCGCTTTTGGCTGCCCCAGAAAGAGTCTGGACACACTCTAAGGTCCCTTAAGCACAGCAAGTGGGACACCTGAGTGCAGAGCCAGGAGAATCTCTTGGCAGAAACTAAACAGCTACAAAAGAGCTTTTTCTCCCAACTGAGGCAAGAATGATGCTTCATGACAGAAATCCTTGGATCAAGGTCTCATTCTTCACCAACATCAGGGTCAATATTACCAGAGCTCAACCTTGGAGCCCAGAACCCCATTGGGTTTGAGACCTGCAAGGGGTGACCAGGGAGTACAGTCAGGGAAAAATTTCTAAGTACCACTGTGCATGGTCAACAAACACAAGACAAAATACTAGGACAAAAGTGGCCTCAGAGAACAGAGTTCAGAGATCCTGCCAGGAGCCACACCCTGTTGAGAGGAGGGGTGTGCACTCCTCTCCCCATCTTTACCCTCTCTGCGCCCACACTTACCCCTACCTGGGCATCGAGGTGCAGACAGTTTGGCCCCATCTTCTCCAATCTGGATTATTCACCAAGAGAAGCAACAAGGCCCTTTGCAGAAAACCCTGGAAGAAAGTCACAGTGGTGAGTACTAGAGACATGTGCAAGCCCTTCCCTGACCAGAAATGCCTGCATTGTGGCCAGAAGAACCCTGATGGGCCCATAGTCCAGTCACCTGCTTAGATCAACATGGGAGATGAGGTCAGAGGCTCCTTCCCCTCCTGGGGAGAAGAAAATTGGAATCCAAGCTGTGATGTGGACACTAAGCTCTGGCCTTGCTCTACAGGGAGGAAATGGCAGCCAAGAGCCCAGCCTCTCCCAGGGCTCCACACACCCTTGAGAACCCAGGCTGGGGCTGAATTTGGGGCTTGACTTCTGCACACCAGGTCCCCTGCAACATACCAGAGGCGCTATGCCCTCACTCAGCCTGGAAGTCGCTCTGGCACAGATCTCAGAGTGGGCTGATCCTTGGGCTATTGCTCCAGACCCAGGACTTATATTGTTTTTTTTTTTTTTTTTTTGGGGGGGGTCACACCCGGCTGTGCTCAGGAGTTACTCCTGGCTCCATGCTCAGAAATCGCTCCTGGCTAACACGGGGGACCATATGGATGCTGGGATTTGAACCCATGACCTTCTACATTTAAGGCAAACGCATTACCTCCAAGCTATCTCTCCAGCCCCTGGACTTATATTCTTTTTTTTGTTTGTTTGTTTGTTTTTTGGGGCCACACCCGGTAATGCTCAGGGGTTACTCCTGGCTATGTGCTCAGAAGTTACTCCTGGCTTGGGGGACCATATGAAACACCGGGGGATCGAACCACGGTCCATCCAAGGCTAGCGAAAGCAAGGCAGGCACCTTACCTTTAGTGCAACCGCCCGGCCCTGGACTTATATTCTTATGCCGAGAAAACATTTAGAAATAAAGGTCTGGGGCCCGGAGAGATAGCACAGCGGCGTTTGCCTTGCAAGCAGCCAATCCAGGACCAAAGGTGGTTGGTTTGAATCCCGGTGTCCCATATGGTCCCCCGTGCCTGCCAGGAGCGATTTCTGAGCAGACAGCCAGGAGTAACCCCTGAGCACCGCCGGGTGTGGCCCAAAAACCAAAAAAAAAAAAAAAAAAAAAAGAAAGAAATAAAGGTCTTCCCACATTCCCTGCACATGGAAGGATTCTCTACACTTTAAACAATGTCAGAGATCCAAGCTGAGTCAGGGTGTGCAAGGTAAAAATTCTCCCAGCTGGATGTTAATCAAACCATTCAGAAACAATTTTCTACTTAATTTTTTTTATTTGTTTTGTTTTTGGTTTTGGGTTACACACGGCAGCAGTCAGGAGTTACTCCTGGCTCTACACTCAGAACTCGCTCCTGGCAGACTCAGGGGACCATGTGGGATGCCTGGATTAGAAGCACTGTTCTTTTGAATGCAAGACAAACACCCTACCTCCATGCTCTCTCTCTGGCCCCCAGAAACAATTTTCATAGGAATGAAATGGATTGAAGAGCAAGTGAAGGCCTCCCCACACTCCTTAAATATGTGATCAAGGATGAAGCAGATAGGCAGGGAAGGAAGCCCCAGGGCAATAACATTTTAAAATGCTCTAAAAGTCAGAGATTGGAATGCTGACCAGACCCTTTACCTAGGCCAAGGCAGTTACAGAGGTGAAAAGATCCTCCCCTCTCCCAGAGGCTCCAACAAAGTCCAGAAGAAGAATGTCAAAGACCATCAACTATCCCTGCCCATGGCAACCACCCTAACAACAGGTCTCAATCTAAACGCAAATGAAAGACCCAGGGGTGCAGTCCTCTGGGGCCAGAGTGGTGGTGCAAGTGGTAAGGTGTCTGCCTTGCATGTGCACTAGTCTAGGATGGACTGTGGTTCAGTCCCCAGTGAGTGCATAGCCAGGAGTAACCCCTGAGAGTCACTGGGTGTGGCTGAAAAACAAAACAAAACAAACAAACAAAAAAGACTGAAGGGGCAGGATGGGAGAAACCCTAAAAAAACCAACTTCAAACAAATGAAAAGTTCTACTTGGGGCGATGGTGGCAGGATCTCTGCTCAGACCTTTCAATCTTTCACTCTGGTATGTATAGTGCACAACTCTACCTTTGGAAGAACTCTCTAGGGCACAGTGCACACACTCTCCAGTCTTAATGGTTTTTTTATTTTTTTTGTGTGTCACACCCAACAGCGCTCATGGGTTGTTTCTGGCTCTGTGTTCAGAAATTCTCCTGGCAGACTCTGGGGACTATAAGGGATGCTGCGATTGCTTGTAAGGCAGAAATCCTCCTGCTGTGCTGCTATCTTTTGGTTTCCCCCTCCCTCTTTTTTAAAGTCCATCCTGTGGTGCTCAGGGCTTACTGTGGCTCTGCAGGCAGAACTCTTAGAGAGTTCAGGGAACAGTAAGGATTGCAGGGGATTGAACCCAGGGCGCCCTTGGGAACTGCCAGCGCCCTCCCAACTGTCCAGGCCAGACATTCCTGCAAAATCCAAGGGGCTTCGGTGGAACGGGGCTGGAGAGAGCTAAGGAGCAGCTTCCCCTCTCGCAGCTGCTGCCCTTCCCCAATTCACTCAATCCACCGGGACCCCACCGACATCAGGTGATCGGTTCTTTCCTCTCTCTAAAATCTAAATCTTCCTGCAAGAATTTGCTCTGCCTGGGCTCCCCTTCAATCCCGTGCTTCCCCTTGACACTTCCCGTCCCAGCACCGAACCCGGTCTGCCAGTGCAAGCCAAAAGCCATCGCGCTGCCCGGGCGCCCCGATCGCCTCTTCCTCACCAGCCTCCGTCCCAGACGACGATCCCGCCGGATTCCACGCAAAGCAGCAGCAACGTCAGAGGCTCCGCGCGATCCGTGCGTCCCGCGAGTGGAGGCCGCGCCCCAAAGCACCCCTGGAGAGCCCGCGCGGACCTGAAGGCGACTCTGGGTGTCGGGGCGCTTAGAGGGGGCCCTCGTTGGCCAAAAGAAAATCTTCCCGTCAGACCCCCCCAGCGCCAGCGGGAATCCCACTCACGCTTCCGCCAGGAGTTCGCGTGGGGCGCAGAAGGGAACCGCAGGAGGAGAAGAACCGGAGAAGGAAAGGCCGCGCGCTGCGTGACGTCACGGCGACTTCCGGCCGGTCTTAAAGGGCCAGGCTCCAGCTCAGCACCTGTCCCTTCCTGGCCTGGAAGGCCAATTTCTGCTATTCCTTGACTTGGATGAGGTGATTCAAACCGCTGCGGGTCTCCAGGTCATGGGGAGATGAAGAGTGGGGGGCTGATCACATGACATGGGCGCTGGAGTTCTTGATTTTCTTTGGTTGTTCGTTTTCTTCATTTACTTGTTTATTTTGATTGGGGCAGGCTTATTCATTGGCCTCTGAGGTCACTGCTGCCTCTGTGGTCAGTTCCTGGCAATGTTCAGCAGACTCTAGGATGTCAAGTATTGCAGCGGAGAGCACATTTGATTGCATGTGGCTGAGTCTGTTCTATCAATGGCATCCCATAGGGTTCCCTGAGTCTGCCAGGAGTGATTTCTGAGTGCAAAGTCAGGAATATCCTTGAATACCTTTGGGTGTGACCCCCCCAGCCAGACTGTATAATCCAAGGATCCCACAATAGTATAGTGGGGAGGGCATTTGCCTTGCAAGTAAATAGCCAAGTTTTGATCCTCTGCATCTCATAGGTCCCTGAGCATTGCCAAAAACAATTCCTCTGTGATGAGCCTGAGTAAGCCCTGAGTACCTCCTGGTGGGTTAAAGAGCCAAACCAAAATGGAATCACAAACTCCACTGAACACCAGCCTATTCCCCAGCCAAACCGACAAATCAAAACCGAGCGCTCAGAATTCACTGGACACTCATTTTCTGCTGGGTGTGATGTTTTGTGCTCATGTATTACTGTTTCTGGGCCGCATAAGAAGTGCTTAGACTTATTCTTGTTTCATTGCTCTAAAATAACTCCAAGATGGGCTCATAGAACCCTCTTGGGAGCTAGGGATGGTACTTTGATCAGCTATTTAAAAGGCAAAAGGCTTCCACACTATTTGAAGATCCTTTTGTTTGTTTTGTTGTTGTAGTTATTATAGTGGTTTGGGCACACCCTGTGTCGTTCAGGGATTACTCCTACCTCTGTGCTCAGAAATTTCTCCTGGAGGCCCTAGTAGACCATATTGGAAGGCAGGGATCAATGTGGGGTCATCCTGTGCAAGGGAAATGGCCTACTTGCTGTGCTATCATTCTGACCCCTAAAAGAGAAAACTCATTTTTGTTGTTTTGGTGGCACACACAGCCAGTGATGCTCAAGAATTATACCTGGTAGGTTCAGGAGATTATATGGAATGCCAGGTATTGAACTTGGTTGGCCACAAGAAAGGTAAATGCTCTGCCCAATGTGCTATGTTTCTGGCCCTAAAGTGCTGGGATTTCATTTGCTTGCTTATTTTCTTCAGTACCCACCATGCTCTCAGCTTCATCACAAGTGTCTATTCTACTTTTGTTTGACTTAAGTTTGGTGGCAAACCCTAGTGACTCTCAGGCACTCGGGAATTATGCCTAGCTGTTCTCAGGGAACCATATTTTGTGCTGGGATTAAACTCAATTCAGTAGGCTATCACCTACAACACATAGGTTCATAATGTCTCTAGAGTATTTTGTTGTTGTTGTTGTTGTTTGGGAAGGTCACATCCCGTGGCACTCAGGGATTACTCTGGCTCAGTGCTCAGAAATAGCCCCTGGCAGGCTTGGAGGACCATCCGAGAATCACACTAGGGTCTTCTGTGTCAGCAGCATGTAAGGCAAATGCTCTACTGATATGCTATTACTTCAGCCCCCAAGATTGAATTATTTTCAGTTGCATTACAGTAAAGTACATTTGGATTATGAATTCAAGTATGTTGATTGCATTATAAATTCTTGTAACAGAAAAAATTTCATTTAATCTTATTATACCTCTGGTAAGTTCCCTTGCTCTTTTTCTTATATAAAGAGAAGCAACTTGTATCTTTATATAACATTTTAGATATCAGATGGCTGTTTCTTTTAGCCTTTTCCATCATAGAGTTCTCTTATGATAATAAATCTTAACCATTTTATAAAATCATCTGGGGATATGTGGAAAATCATCCTGAGATATATCTCTAGCCATATGCAGAAGAAAAAGTGAAGTTGCAGTGAAGATAAGTGCGGTAAGAAAAACCAAGATTGCAGGCAACTCACCAGCTATTCATTGAACACTAACTGCGTCTTAGGCCTTTTACTAACTAAAAATGGGAATGTGGGCATAGAGTAAGGCAAGCTGGATGGTCCTTATCACGGCCGATTGTGGTGTGAAGAAAGGATTCTAATAGATGTACACATCAGTACCAATGTCATCTACACTAAAATAGAGGGTGTGTGGGCAATGTTAATGGGTTGTCAGATTGCCATGTTAGGTTCCTGCTATCAGTCCAATGATAAGACAAAGAGATCACCTGGCAATGCAAGTCATAAAGCGGGATTTTTATGCTTAGCTAGCTAAGGGTCCAAGACTTCCACTTGGCAACAGGCTTCCAAAAGTCAAGGACCCCGAGCCATTTTACCACTCAGGGTAAATAGCCAGCACATCCATGTGTCAGAGCTTACTGTACAACCCCAGGAAGCAAATAAAAGGGATACACCATTCAAATGGCACAAGATACATAATTCAGATGTTACAAGGCTGATCTGCTAAGTCCTATCCCGAATGCAGGGTTATGGGTGCCCTGTTCACGTCTTGTATCTCCCTTTGTTTCCATCTCTTATCTAAAGGCCATATTCCCACAAGCTAACAAGCTAACATGGGGACTATAAAGAAGCAGGTTAGCACACTGAGGCCTGCCTTCCTAGACCACATTATATCAACAGATGCTAGAAGCTGTGCAAGTCGTTTGTGTCATAGAATCAACAAAGCAACTCAAAGTTTCCTCCAGCATATCATCAGGCTCTTTCCTAGGAGCTTCGATTTGTATGTGTCCTTTAAAAGCAGAACTACAGGTGCTGGAGAGATAGAATGAAGGTAGTGCATTTGCCTTGCAGCAGAAGGATGGTGGTTCAAATCCTGGCATCCCATATGGTTCCCCAAGCCTGTCAGGAGCGATTTCTGAGCAGAGCCAGGAGTAACCCCTGAGCACTGCCGGATGTGACCCCCAAAACCCAGAAACAAACAAACAAACAAACAAACAAACAAACAAACAAATAAATAAATAAATAAATAAATAAATAAATAAAATAAAAGTGGAACTACAGGGACGGAGAGATAGCATGAAGGCAGGGCATTTGCCTTGCATGCAGAGGATGGTGGTTTGAATCCCGATGTCCCATATGGTCCCCTGAGCCTGCCAGGAACGATTTCTGAGTGTAGAGTCAGGAGTAAACCCTGAGCACTGCCGGGGGTGACCACCTCCCCCCCAAAAAAGTGTGTCCCATTGCCAGACAGGGTCAGGAGGAACAAACTGAGAGAGTTAAGGTGAGGCAGAGCTAATATTGGGAATAAGAGGGTATAGGGAGGCTGTACCCCCAGAGATAGATTGCTACCCTCAGTTGTGACTCACTTGATGTCCTGGAGAAGGGATGTAATGACTATGGAATGACTAACTTCTACCAGGCACACCAGAAGAAGCACTTGCTCCAGAACCATGTAAGTTTTCAAATAGTTATGGACCAGTCAGGAGCAAGGATTACTCTTCTCAGAAAAAGTAATATCTGGGGCCAGAGCTGTGGCGCAAGCGGTAGAGCATCTGCCTTGCAAGCGCTAACCTAGGACAGCACATAGCCAGGAATAACCCTTGAACATCAACATGTATGGCCCAAAAATAAAAAAAGAAAAAAAAAGAAAAGAAAAGAAAAAAAGAAAAAAAATGCAATATAGTACTTGTGGGTATCCCCTCCCCCAACATTTTATTTATCCCACCTGAATGATCAGAACCACCCACACTTGGAATGGGCTGGTAGAGGAGGCTGCTTAGGGGGACAAAGGGGATAAGTGTTAGAGTGCAAACAGCTTTGTGACCAAGGAACTACCAGGAGCTCACAGAACTCAGGCAAGCAGACTTAATTTCTGAGGCATCAGGGCCGTCTCCTTAGAGAGATCGACCCTGGCCAAACTTTCAAGCAGGTTTTTATACTTTTCAGATCATTCCACTACATTTTATGTCAGTTATGCAAAACTACAAAAGGTGATATTTCAAACATTCCACAGGTCTACATAAACATAAATTCTAATTTACACCCTACAGTCCCCATCGCTGGTGCTGTTTATCTAGCTTGGCTGCCAGCGGGGGCAGAGGTGCCTGGAGGTGCCTGGAAACCTAGGAGCAGCAGGACAATGTCAGCTGCCTTTAGGTGCCTGGGACAGGGAATCTTAGAGAGCCGAAGCTACAGCGTGGTTATCTCTAATATTACTTGTTAAAACTATAGAACTGCTAAAAAGAACTTTAATATTTCATATAAGACCACTTATACAAGTTTTCTTCCAAAGAAGTCTGGCCCTTCAGGGTCTCGAAGCTATTTTGTAGCCTTGAGCCAGCAAACAATGACAGAGCTAAAAGCAACATCAATCTTTCAAGCACCTACAGCTGTCTCTTATCTTTTGGGCCAGTCTGTGGCTCACTGGCATCAGTGAATTGTTTTACTGCCTAGCTGCTGGGGTCATTATGCAGAGGGGCCTGCATTAGGCACAAGGGCCTGGAAACTTGAAAACTGCAGCACAGTTGAACTTAGAAATCTGAAGCTAGCGTGGTTATAAAACTATGAACTTACTATTACTTGTTAGGAATCATCACCATAAGCCATTTTAGTTCACATTATTTTTCAATAAGGAGAGTTAGAGAAGTTTATCAGAAGCTAGATTCAGCATCAGTAGAGAAGCAGCAGCAAAGAAGCAGCAGCAGTAGCATCACCAAAGGGACTTAGTCAGCAAGGAAGCCAGAAGAAGCAGCTGAGAGGGAGACAGGCAGAGAGCCAGAAGGAGCAGAGAAGTGGCTGCTAGGGAAGGCTGAGCATAGAAGCCATGGGAGGAAATGTACATGGCGGTTAGGACCATAAAATAAATCTCGCTGACTCCTGGAACTTCATCGGATTGCTTTGTGAATTTCTCAGCTGACACCCCACAACCTTCAGACCCTCCAAGCATAGGGGCGTCAGGAGCTGGGCCCAGCCAACCAAAAAAGGCCTGACCATCCTCATACCAACACTAAGACTCATTAATTTATATTAAGACAACAAGTACTGAGTTCTAGTTCACTATCAGAGGAGCTGGGTGGGGGACTATGGCAGGCAGCGAGCCTGATTCCACTCTCACTTTAATATTTTTCCTGGTAATTCCTCTCTTAAAACTACTCTTGCCACTGTTAAAACTATAATTGTGGGACCGAAGAGATAGCATAGAGGAAAGGCATTTCCCTTGCATCCAGAGGGTCTGTGGTTCGAATCCCGGCATCCGATATAGTCTCCTGAGCCTGCCAGGAGTGATTTCTGAGCGTAGAGCCAGGAGTAACCCCCTGAGCGCTGCCATGTGTGGCCCAAATACCAAAAAGGAACAAACAACAACAACAACAACAACAAAAAACCCTATAATTGTTCCTACACAAAGTTTAATCAATGCAAACTGATTTGAAGACATATTTAGGAATATTAAGCAGGCCTGCATGTTTTGCTCCTAACTTTGTGAAAATATGGGTTTTCAGTAATTAATAATAGAAGCTAGTGTCTCCTTCCCAATGACAAATTCTTTCCTTGGAGGTAAACCCAAAATAGAGAAAATAGACATTGTCATATGTAAATTAAAAATATCAGTGAGTGGTGAGACAAACCCACATGCCCTGTTTCTTTTTTTTTTTTAATATAATTTTTATTTTGATCATAGTGGCTTACATATTGTTGACAATAATATTTTAGGTACATATTTACATAAAATCAGGGGGGATTCCCATCTCCAAATTGTCCTCCCTACCCATCTGTTTTTGTCCTACCTCCCATTTCCTCTTCCCTCACCCCCAGGGCGGCTAGAATATGTGGTCCCCTCTGTATCTAACCTACTACTTAGTAGTCTTGCATCAGTTTGGTCTTGATGCCTCCCTTGTTTCCCCCTCTAAGTGGGGGCAGGGCTAGCTAGTTCAAGTTGTGTGGTTTTGTCTGAAAAAGAGAAAATAAATAAACTGGTGTAAGAGTCTAATACCCCGAAAATGGGCAGAATCCTTCTAGAGGTTCTCATCATCGATTTGGGAAATGAATGAGAAAAAGAAGGTGAAACACTCCACCAGTACCAAAAGAAGTGTCAAATATCCAGTGAGGACTCCGGCTATATCGATAAGCACCACAGATAACAGATTAAAAACAAAACAAAACAAACAAAAACAAACAAACAAACAAACAAAAAAACACGCCGTGGTCTTGAAATAAGAAACATGGCGTAGCACAAAACGAAAGAAGAGAAAGGAAGAGAGAAAAAAAAAAAGAAAAAAAAATAAGAATAATTGGGGACAACAATTTCAATAATCACATCCAAACAGAGAAATCGACCAAAATAGCTAAGTAAATAAAAATAATAATAACAATAATAAATGAAGGTAAGATATATATATATAAAAATATCCAAGGTTTTGTGTTTTTTGTATTTTTGTTTTTTTCCCTCCTGCCCTGGCACAGTAAATATTGGGGTCATTCGAAAAGGAATTCACTTGCCCTATGCAATATGGGGTTTCTCCGTCCTTGGAGTATACTGTCATGGGATCAGCTCTAGTCTTTGCTCAGGATCATTACTCTCCCGGTGGTGTTTTTTTTTTTGTTGTTGTTGTTGTTTTGTTTTGTTTTGGTGTGTGGAAGACTTCTGCTCTGTCCAGGGTGATATAATCAGAGCTCTGTGTTTAGAGGTCTCAGTATCTGTACAAATCCTGAGGTGGGACTTATGGTGAAGTAAGTCTTTGTGAATCTAGAGGTTCTGTTACCTCAGTGCCATTTTAATCCGTCTTCTGTGGTTGGTGATCTTGGTCTTTGCACTGAACCTAGGATGGCATCTAGGATAGCGTCTTTCTTTGTGCTTCCAGAAGCCCCTTTCCGTTACAATTGTCTCTGCCGGACCTTTGGAACTGGGGATCATGCTTATTGTGCAGGTCTTAGCTCAAACCCTAGACTAGGGCTTTTTTATTGGTCCCAAGATGTATACAGTCTGGTCGTGGTTCTAGCAGCCAGTCATCTGTAAATCACGATCTTGGCTTTTGGACCTACCAAAGGGTGCCACGTCTTCTGGTTTTGTCTTGTCGTTAGCTGGTAAGGTAGGCTAAACTGCTCTAAGGTCAAGTTGTTCACATTTTCCTCATTGTCGGGATATCATGTTAGAGCTGGCCCTTGTTGTTGACCCTGCAGTATTAAGGCTGTCCCAGATGGAGTTTGTTTCTTGCAGCTGTTGTGAAGAGCTGTGCCGTTTCTATGTCTGGGATCCAGGGTTCAAGGCTGGATGAATGGTATCTAATCACCTGAGGTCTAAGTTGATTCCACATGACATATTTTCAAGGTAGGAGATATCCCTGTATTGTAAACAACTCTGAGTTCCTATCTCTAGTAGATAAGAGCTCTTTTTTTTTTTTTGTATGTAAGATTTCCCCTTTATTTGGTGTGCCTTTGCATGGGGAAGTGGTGCTCCGTTATATTGTCGGTGTATTTGGGGTGGACAGAGTGGGTAACAGAAATAGGTCGCATACCCAAAAACGATTAAAAAAAAAAAGGAAATAAAAGTGTATGTGCCCACAAATGTATATGTAGGACAAACATTTAAAAAAATAAATAAATTAAAAAAAAAAGAAATAAAATGAGTTAGCGAAGTTTTTAAAGGACCAAAGTGGTGCAAAAGACTACTTTACATTTGGGGGAGAACAGGTAAAGAGGTGGTGTATTACAGGTCTTATGCCTATGTTGGAAGTACAGTTTTTCCCATTGTCTTTTGGATTTTTCTTGTGGTGTGTGGGTTCCCAGGCATCTTCCAATCACACCCCCTGACCTTCTTCAGATTGGTAAAAATTTGCGGCAGGGAGGTCTTGGAAGAGTTCTTGCATTGGGGATACTATTGGACCTAAGTCCGGTTTCAAGAAACAGTCCACGTTAGGGGGAGATGGTAGGGAGGGTCTCGCAGCATGAGTCCACAGGGGAGTTGGCTATCTTTTCTTGCAGGAGACGAGGTGTGGGTTTGGCTGGGTGTCCCCTCGCCTGAGTGCTGGGTACTGGTTCGTTGGGTAGGAGGTCGATCTTGATGCCTAAAAGATTAAGGACTGAGGGTGGAGAGTTTAATATGGTGGGAGATCTGGATGAGATTGAGGGGTGAAGGGATAGTTGGATTTCCGGGGGGGGGGGGGAGAAAGGGGAAGGTACATGGGAGGGGTATGAAGGAAGAGAAAAGAGAAAATACCGAAGAAAGAAAGGGAGAAGAGAAAGGGAAAAAGGTAAAGAGAAGAATAGAAGAGAAAAAAAGAGAAAAAAAAGTAGTGAGAAGAAAGGAGAGAATTGCAAGGGAATGCTGGTTTGGTTGAATGTGTTCGATGACTAGAGCCTGTAGTTTAGGTCTGTACGCCGCAGGTACTGCTTTGGTGGTCTGACTGGTCACGTGCTTCAATTCCTAAATGAAGGTTTAACCTAGAGATAAAGTGTATGTTAAAGAGTTTTCTCGTGGCCATCTCGTAGTGCAAGCAAGGTATGGTATCTCGTGTGGTATCCCGAGTTGCCATCTTAGTTTGTCCGCCCTTTGTATCTAAGGGCGCCTGTGGACAGAAAAGCTGAGAGGTTATTTAAAATATAGTAAGGTAAAGGGATTAAAACGTAGTGTTATGGTTTGTTGCCATTGCAGTCCGTGATTTCCCGTGGTGTTCTATACTTGTGTTCCTGTTAACGATCTCTAAGGGATTATTGTGGGCCTTTGTTGTAGGAGTCTTATTACATACCTGTTCTCTCAATGTTGCTGTTTCTGTTGTTGCTGTTTTCTTTGTGGTATAATGTGCAGTCAAGAGTTTGCGTTGTTCTTTTTCATGTATTTTGGACACTGCTCCCACGTATATGTTGACTATTACAGTGTTCGGAGTTTCTACCCTGTTAAACCCTGTTATATGATTGTTAGGTATTAGTTGTGTGTAAAATATATGTTCTAGGTATTTCAGAATAGTGCTACCATTCTGTGTTTATCTTTTGTCTTCTGACTTACTTCGTTTAACATAACATGATCTAGGTCCATCCATGTTGCTGCAAAGTCTGTGATTGTATCATTTCTAACTGCCATGTAATATGCCATTGTGTATATGTACCACATCTTAATGATCCATTCATCTGTTGTTGGACATCTAGGTTGGTTCCAAGATTTGGCTATTATACTGAGTGCTGCGATAAATAGTGGGGTGCATACGTATTTTGGAATGAATGTCCTTCCATCTTGTGGGTATATGCCTAGGAGAGCAATTGCTGGGTCAAATGGCAGCTCAATTCTGAGTTCTTTGAGCACTCTCCAGACTTTCCTCCATAGGTGTTGGACTAGGGGGCATTCCCACCAGCAGTGGATGAGAGTTCCTTTCATACCGCATCCCCGCCAACAAAGGTTGTTTCCATTATTTTTGATGTGAGCCATCCTCACTGGTGTAAGGTGGTATCTCATTGTTGTCTTGATTTGGATCTCCCTGATGATGAGTGAAGGTGAGCATGTTTTCATGTGTTTGTTGGCCATCCTTCTGTCTTCCTCAGAGAAGTGTCTATTCATTTCTTCTCCCCATTTTTTATAGCTTTGTTTGGTTTTGGGGGGGCTCAACTTTCTGAGTGCTTTGTATGTTCTAGATATCAGCCCTTTATCTGATATGTCGAGTGAAAAGATTTTTTCCCATTCTGTTAGCTGTCTTCTTGCGTTAAGTAGGGTTTCTTTTGCCATGCAGAAGCTTTTTAGTTTGATGTAGTCCCATTTGTTTATATTTGATGCTAACGTTCTTGCCATTGGTGCTCCATTCTCAAAGACCTTTTTGATATATAGGTCTTCGAGTGTTCTGCCTATTTTATTCTCGATAAACTTTATGGATTCGGGTCTGATTTCAAGGTCTTTGATCCATTTTGAGTTGATTTTTGTATAAGGAGTAAGGTATGGGTTGATTTTCACTTTCGTACATGTGGTTTTCCAGTTGTACCAACACCATTTGTTGAATAGGCTTTCTTTGTTCCATTTCAGATTCTTGCCTCTTTTATCAAATATTAGTTGGCTATATACCTGGGGGTTTATGTCTGGGAATTCTGTTCTGACCCACTGGTCTGAGGTCCTGTCTCTGTTCCAGTACCATGCTGTTTTGATTACTATGGCTTTATAGTATAGTTTCAAGTTAGGTAAGGAGATGCCTCCCAGCTTCTTGTTTTTCAGTATTTGTTTGGCTATCCTGGGTCTTTTGTGGTTCCAGATGAATTTTGTGAATGATTGTTCTAATTGCTCAGGGGTTACTCCTGGCTGTCTGCTCAGAAATAGCTCCTGGTAGGCACGGGGGACCATATGGGACACCGGGATTCGAACCAACCACCTTAGGTCCTGGATCAGCTGCTTGCAAGGCAAACGCTGCTGTGCTATCTCTCCGGGCCCATAGTCTGCTTTTTTCTTATGGCTTTTCTGCATTATGGTCTCTCTCTGCCATGTCTGAGCCGAAAGCCAGAACTCTTTCTTTATTCAAACCAATTCCCAAAACCAGGTGGGGGTGGTCTAATAATCCAGGTGGGCTTTTGCATTTCAAAAGAGGAGGTTAAGGGGAAGAGGGAACTCCTTTGCTTGGTGTTGATAGCTGGTTTCACCTTACAGTCATAGAACTGACATTACCAACTTTCCAGAATAAAAATAAAGCAAATTGGGGCAGGAGAGGTGGCGCTAGAGGTAAGGTGTCTGCCTTGCAAGCGCTAGCCAAGGAAGGACCGCCTGGAGCCAGGAATAACCCCTGAGCACTGCGGGTGTGATGCAAAAACCACACACACACACACACACACACACACACACAATGCAGGACAGTGGTTCGAATCCCAACCCCCCATATGGTCTCCCGAGCTTGCCAGGAGCAATTTCTGAGCCTTGAGCCAGGAGTAACCCCTGAGCGCTGCCAGGTGTGACACAAAAATAAAAAAAAAAGGAAAAGAAAAAAGAAAACAAGCTTCCCTACCTCTGCTAACTTATTCTCTGTGAGTTTGTGGTGTGGCCTTGAGAAAAGACTGATGTTGATGCCAAACTTAAAGGAAGTCATACAAAGATTTTTCAGGGAGTTTCTGAGCCATATGTGGAAATTCTGGGGAAACTGACAGATGCAATCCAGAGACAAGTTAAGAGTAAAGAAAAACAGTAGCATCTAATAATACAATTAGCTTTTGAGAATCCCAGTGAATATTTCCATGCAATCTTGCACCCTATCAGAAAATGGAGACATAATATGAGATACCTAAGAACTTGTTGAAACATTGGTTCTATTAAACATCAGGCACACAATCATGCCATCAAGGCCTATTTCATATGGAGGCAAACTCAAAATACTCAGGATGGACCAGGCTATCCCTCAGAGAATATAGAGCCTCTCAGTATCCCACCTAAACCCTGTCTGAGGTGCAGCTGGGGAAACCATTGGACTAGAGAGTGCCACTGTTCTAGTAATACTGTCTCAAGAAACTAAAGAGGCCATTCGCAAAGATCACAAGCTCAGGGGAGATGTTTTAACTGTGACAAATAAGGGTATTTTCACAAGAATGGCAGGATTTCTTCTGGACATGTCTACTCAAACCACTCCCCAATCATCCTGTCTTGAGAAACTGGGAAAGGGGCCAACCCCAGGCCCTGAAGAATCAGGAGACACTCCTGTCTGCACTTGGCCTGTGTTAAGTGTGTAAAATGCATTGACAAATATTTCCATTTTACATTTTATTTGTTGACAAAAAGAAAAGAAAACAAAGAAGGGGCTGGAGAGATTGAAACTGTTTTGATTTACAAAGTCTTCATAGTTGGATTTCAGGCATACAATGAAACAGGACCAATCCCATCACCAAAGTTAACCTCCACCAGTATTCCAAGAGTGTATCCCATATCACCACCTTTTGTCCGCTGGAATGCCAGTATAACCGGCCCATATTAAGTTTAGATTGTTATTGTTTGAGTCTCTTGATTCCATTGTTGTTGACTTTAGATTGGATATTTAGTTCTGTCCCTTTTTTTAAATCTCCACTAATACACCTGAGACCACATGACACTTGGCCCTAACCTCTCTCTTCTCACTCTTAATTTTATTTAAAAAAATGCAGAAATATGAGATAGAAAAGAGTCATTTGTGTCTCATGGTTCTATGGAAAAGGTGGGAGCCTCTTTCTAAAAAATATAAAAGGGGTAGCAGTTCTTTACATAGGCACAACAAAGTTGGGGAAATAGGAAATTAAACCTTTGGCATAAAAAAATGGGTGACTCTAGGGCCAGAGACATAGCACAGTAGTAGGGCATTTGCCTTGCATGCAGCCAATTCAGGATGGACAGTGGTCAAATCCCGGCATCCCATATGGTCCCTCGTGCCTGCCAGGAGTGATTTCTGAGTGGTGAGCTAGAAGTAACCCCTGAGCCCCACCGGGTGTAACCAAAAAAAATAATTAAAAAAAAGTTGACTCTACCCTTGATGCATCATGGCATTAGAACAACTACTAGCCTCAGGCATACCAAGTTGTTAAATCCCAAAGTCCTTTCTTGTGGTACCTCCCAAATTTTTTCATCCATGGTTGTCACAGTCAGGTGTTAGTAATTAGAGATTTTCGTTTTTGTACAGATCCTATGTCAAAGTTAGTGTGATAAAAAATGTCTTCTGGTTTCATTTCACTGTTATGTGGCAGACAGGAAACCCACACTGAAAGCAAGTTGTTGCTATTTCCAGTTCATCAGGGTGTCATATGAACACACCCTGGAGCAAGTTGGTGCCAGAGCAACATTTGGGACTTCCTCAGTAGAAGTTTGATTACTGGTGCTGATGCATACAACTGTGCCAGGAAAGATGGGATCCAAGGTTTGGGGATGAACTTCCAATGTACAATTGACTGAAATCTAGCTCAAGTCATTATGTCACATGTTCAGGGTGAAAGGCCCCCCTTATTTATCTTATTTAATAATAATAACTTCTTTCTATGTGTAAGACTTTCCCCCATATTAATGCGCCTATGCAAATAGAACAATGCCACAGGGTACTACTGGTGCAGATGGAGGTAAAAATAACTAGCTAAACAATCCTTATAACCAGGTATTAACATGAACTCAGAACCCAAGAGAAACTTACCTACTAGAATTTCCTACTAAACAAATAAAAATAAGATGAAGAGGGGCCGGAGAGATAGCATGGAGGTAGGGCGCTTGCCTTTCATGCAGGAGGTCATCAGTTCGAATCCCGGCGTCCCATATGGTCCCCCGTGCCTGCCAGGAGCAATTTCTGAGCCTGGAGCCAGGAATAACCCCTGAGCACTGCCGGGTGTGACCCAAAAACCACAAAAAAAAAAATAAGATGAAGAAAACAACATATATATAAGGAAATACACAATAAAATTATACCTATTAAGGAAATATGCCTAAGGAAAAAATACACAAAGGAAATATACTTATCCCTTTAAGTCTTTTTTTGAGGGTTCACACCCAGCAGTGCGCAGGGGCTACTCCTGGCTCTATGCTCAGAAATCACTTTTAACAGGCTCGGGGAACCTTATGGGATGCCAGGATTATAATCACGGTCCTTCCCCAAAAAGAAAAGCCCAGGTCCAGATGAATTCACTAATGAATTCTTTCAAACTTTTCAAGAGGAAATATTACCAATCCTGGCCAGGCTCTTTCACGAAACTGAAAAAATGGGAACATTTCAAGTAGGTTTCATCCCAGGAATGCAAGGATGGTTTAACATTTGTAAATCCATCAACATTATATAAGCAACACAATATAAACAAGAAGAAAAATAAAAATCACATGATTTTATTTATTATTACAAAAGCCACCCAATGATTGGGAGAAATTATTTACCCAATACCCATCAGATAAAGGACTAATATCCAAAATATACAAGGTATTGTCAGAACTATACAAGAAAAAACATCTAACCCCATCAAAAAATGGGGAGAAGAAATGAACACTTTGTAAAAGAAGAAATGCAAATGGCCAAAAGCACATGAAAAGATGCTCAACATCACTAATCATCAGGGAGATGCAAATCAAAACTACTATGAGGTACCACCTCACGCCACTGAGATTGGCACACATCACAAAGAAGGAAAATAAGCAGTGCTGGCGGAGATGTGAAGAGAAAGAAACTCTTTTTCACTGCTGGTGGGAATGCCCTCTAGTCCAACCTTTATGGAAAGCAATATGGAGATTCCTCCACAAACTGGAAATTGAGCTCCCATATGATCCAGCTATACCACTCCTACGAATATACCTGAGGAACACATAAATACAATACAAAAATCTCATCCTCACACTTATATTTATTGCAGCACTATTTACAATAGCTAGACTCTGGAAACAATCAAGTTGCCCTTCAACAGATGAGTGGCTAAAGAAACTGGTACATATAAACAATGGAATACTATGCAGCCATCAGGCGAGATGAAGTCATAAAATTTTTCTATACATGGATGTACATGGAATCTATTATGCTGTGTGAAGTAAGTCAGAGGGAGAGAGAAAGACACAGAATGGTTTCAGTCATCTCTGGGTTTTAAGAAAAATGAAAGACAATTTTTAACAGTATCTCAGAGACGAGAGAGATGAGGGCTGGTAGGTGCAGCTCATGACATGAAGCTCACCACATAGAGTGATAAGTGCAGTTAGAGAAATAACTACACTGAAAACTATCATAACAATGTGAATGAATGGGGGAAGTAGAAAGCTTGTCTCGAGAACAGGTGTGGGTGGGTGGGGAGTAGGGAGATCTGGGAAATTGGTGGTGGGAATCTTGCACTGGTGAAGGGGGGTGTCCTTTACATGACTGTAATCATACAACTATAATTATATTTGTAATCACAGTGTTTAAATAAAGATAATTTAACAATAAAAAAAGAAACCCCATTCACATTAGTCTCACATAAACTCAAATACTTTGGAGTCTACTTGACTAAAGATGTGAAGGACCTATACAAAGAAAACTATAAAGCCCTGAATCAAGAAATAAGAGAAGACACATGGAAATGGAAATCTATACCCTGCTCTTGGATTGGCAGAATTAATATCATTAAAATGACAATACTCCCCAAAGCTTTGTACAGATTTAATGTGATCCCTCTAAAGATCCCCATGACATTTTTTATAGTTATCTTTATTTAAACATCGTGATTACAAACATGATTATAGTTGTATGATTACAGTCATGTAAAGAACACCCCCCTTCACCAGTGCAACATTCCCACCACCAATTTCCCAGATCTCCCTCCTCCCCACTCCCCCACACCTGTACTCGAGACAGGCTTTCTACTTCCCTCATTCCCCACGACATTTTTCAAAGAAGTGGATCAAACACTTCTGAAATTCATTTGGAACAATAAACAACCACGAATAGCTAAAGCAATACTTGGAAAAAAGAATACGGGAGGTATTACTTACCCCAACTTTAAACTGTATTACAAAGCAATAGTTATTAAAACAGCATGGTTTGGAATAAAGACAGACCCTCAGATCAATGGAACAGGCTTGAGTACTCAGAAAATTTTCTCCAGATATACCGTCACCTAATTTTTAATAAAAGTGCAAGAAATCCTAAATGGAACAGAGAAGGCCTCTTCAATAGCATAACTGGCTAGCCACTTCTAAAAAAGTGAACTTAGACCTCCAGTTATCATCATGTACAAAGGTAAAATCCAAATGGATTAAAGACCTAGATATCAGACCTGAAACCATAAACTATATAGAACAACATGTAGGTCAAACACTCCATGACATTGAGACTTTAAAGATATCTTTAAAGAGGAAACAGAACTCTCCAAACAAGTGAAAGAAGAAATAAATAAATGGGACTATATTAAGCTGAGAAGCTTCTGCACCTCAAAGAAAATAGTGCCCAGAATACAAGAGCCACCCACTGAGTGGGAGAAACTATTCACCCAATACCCATCAGATAAGCGGTTAATATCCAAAATATACAAGGCACTGACACAACTTTACAAGAAAAAAACATCTAATCCAATCAAAAAATGGGGAGAATAAATGAACAGACACTTTGACAAAAAAAGAAATACAAATGGTTAAAAGGCACATGAAAAAATGCTCCACATCACAAATCCTTAGGGAGATGCAAATCCAAACAACTATGAGGTACAATCTCATGCCACAGAGATTGGCATACATCAAAAAGAATGAGAACAAGCAGTGCTGGTTTGGGATGTGGAGAGAAAGGAACTCTTTTTCACTGCTGGTGGGAATGCCATCTGGTCCAACCTTTGTGGAAAGCAATATGGAGATTTCTCCAAAAGCTGGAAGTTGAGCTCCCATATGATCCAGCTATACCACTCCTAGGGATATATCCTAAGAACACAAAAATACAATACAAAAATCCCTTTCTCACACCTATATTCATTGCAGCATTGTTTGCAATAGCCAGACTCTGTAAACAGCCTAGATGTCCCTCAATAGAGGAATGGTTGAAGAAACTATGGTACATATACAGAATGGAATATTTTTTTTGTTTTTTGTTTTTTTTGTTTTTGTTTTTTGGGCCACACCCGGCGATGCTTAGGGGTTCCTCCTGGCTATCTGCTCAGAAATAGCTCCTGGCAGGCACGGGGGACCATATGGGACACCGGGATTCAAACCAACCACCTTTGGTCCTGGATCGGCTGCTTGCAAGGCAAACGCCGCTGTGCTATCTCTCCGGGCCCACAGAATGGAATATTATGCAAACATCAGAAGAGATGAAGTCATGAAATTTTCCTATACATAGATGTACATGGAATCTATTGTGCTGAGTGAAATAAGTCAGAGAGAGAGAGAGATAAACACAGAATGGTCTCCCTCATCTATGGGTTTTGAGAAAAATGAAAAACATTTGTGTAATGATTTTCAGAGACAAAATAGAGGAGGACTGGAGCGTCCAGCTCCTGACATGAAGCTCACCACAGGGATCATTTAGTGCAGTCACAGAAATAATTACACTGAGAACTATCATAACAAAATGTGACTGAATGAGGGAAGTAGAAAGCCTGTCTAGGGCCCGGAGAGATAGCACAGCGGTGTTTGCCTTGCAAGCAGCCAATCCAGGACCAAAGGTGGTTGGTTTGAATCCCGGCGTCCCATATGGTCCCCCGTGCCTGCCAGGAACTATTTCTGAGCAGACAGCCAGGAGTAACCCCTGAGCACCGCCGCGTGTGACCCAAAAAACAAAAAACAAAAAACAAAAAAAAAAAAGAAAGGCAAACGCCCTACCTCCATGTCATCTCTCTGGCCCCTCCTTTAAGTCTTTTGAAATAGTCTGGGAAGAATAATATCCAGAACACATGTTCAACATACTATGTGGTAATGTAAGATCTGAAGAAAAAAACAAAGACTCATAATCATCATGGATCAGGAAATGTCCTAGAACAGAGGTTCTCTCAAAAGCCAAATATGCTAGGTATCAACAGTCCACAACAAAGGGAAATGGGAGAAAAGGGACTGCCAAGAGTAAATCAGCAGATGCAATGGTGGCAGCTTCATCCTGGGCCCAAGACAAGGAGGGCTGGGAGACTGTACTTTTTCTTTTGTTGGTGACTGTGTTTCGGGTGGGGTGGGGGGAATATTCAGATTCCTGAGGTGTTAATAACTGAGGGGGTAAAGGGTTAAGTAGGAAGAAGCAACAACTCAAGGGTGATAGAGTAAAGAACAAAAACAGATTTGTAGGAGTCGGAGCGGTGGCAGGCGGTAAGGCGGTAAGGCAGTAAGGTGTCTACCTTGCACGTGCTAGCCTAGGACGGACTGCAGTTCGATCCCCCAAATCTTGTATGGTCCCCCAAAGCAGGAGCAATTTCTGAGCGCATATCCAGGAGTAATCCCTCAGCGTCACTGGGTGTGATCCAAAAACCAAACCCCCCCCCCAAAAAAAAGATTTGTATTGTGGTAAATAAGGGGGGAGGGATGGAAAGGTTATATATATAACAGGAGGAAGGACTATATACAACAAAGACAGGCATTATGCACAATATAGATACTACATACATTTGTAATCTAATTGTATGTAATATATACAAGTTTATACATTTGTATGTATTATACAGAGACATTAGAGGTGGTCACCACAAATACTCATAGACAATGAAGACTAATCCATGCAGCTGAAAAACTGATCAAGGTGGAATGGTTCAAACTGCTTAAAAATTATAAAGCCAGGGCTGGAGAGATAGCATGGAGGTAGTGTTTACCTTGCATGCAGAAGGACAGTGGTTCAAATCCTGGCATTTCATATGGTCCCCCAAGCCTGCCAGGAGTGATTTCTGAGCATTGAGCAGGGAGGAACCCCTGAGCGCTGCCGGGCGTGACCCAAAAACCAAAAACCAAAAAAAAAAAAAAAAAAAAAAGTATAAAGCCAGCAGGTTGGATGGAAAGGTTAACCAATTCCTAGGCAAAAAATCATTGGTTAGGGTAAACTTCTGAAGATGGGCTTCATTGATTAGATTGCTCATAGTACACTCTAAAAGTAATCATAATTTTGAAGTCTAGAATACTAAGTAATGTGGTAAAGAGGATTGCAAATGGAGTGTAAACCCAGAAGTATCATCTAATGGGTCTTGAGGACCCTGGCTCCTTTCCTGAAAGCAAACTGACAATATGGGCATTATGATAACATAGTAAATTAGTTTGAATTGAGATATAATTTCAAGGGGCCAGAGCATTGGTGCAAACAGTAAGATATAAGCTTTGCATATGTCTAATCTAGGGTGGACTGTGGTTTGATCACCAGCTTTCCATGTGGTCCCCAACCCACAAGTGATTTCTGAGCACATAGCCAGAAGTAACCTCTGTGCATCACTGGGTGTGCTCCCCTCAAAAAGCCAAAAAGAAATATAATTTCAAAAATGCACTCAATGAATGAGCACTATAGCTAGTCTTCGGCAGCAATTGCCCAATTCGGTGTTATCTAATGACACAAACATTAGATCATATTAGCAGGCGAAATCATATAAAAAATGAGGGGTCGGAGCAGTGGCACAAGTGGTAGGGCATTTACCTTGCCCATGGCTAACCTAATGACTGTGGTTCGATCCCCAGCGTCCCATATAGTTCCCCCAAACCAGGGGTGATTTCTGAGCACATAGCCAGGAGTAACCCTTGAGCATCACCAGGTGTGGGCCCCACCCCCCCAAAAAAAAAGTAGCACCTGTAAGAAAAGATGCTTGAAAAAAATAACCTGTATTCAATGGCATTAGGGCCTGGAAAAAAATCTTGGTTGCCTATCCATGAGAGATTCAGGATAAAAGGGGACATAGCATAAATATTAATTGGGACATAACTTCAGCTGACATTCTACAGATTACTTAGATTTAATATTTACATGGATTTCTATAATCTTTATCTAATAATTATTATTTTTTAGAGTCTCTCAAAAATTACTCAGATGTATAAACACACCTTATGAGAAACATTTGCATAGATTCTACTATTTCTATTTAGTTTTACAGAATAATTA
Source organism: Suncus etruscus (assembly GCF_024139225.1). Taxonomy (NCBI): domain Eukaryota; kingdom Metazoa; phylum Chordata; class Mammalia; order Eulipotyphla; family Soricidae; genus Suncus; species Suncus etruscus. The sequence continues at coordinate 75,432,697 of NC_064861.1, read as the reverse complement.
CTCACCTTCAAATCTAGTTTTGCTCTTAGCTTATGTGCAGTCATAGTAAGGGATAACATATCAGGCATAACAGTTCAGTATGCATAAAACCAAAGCAAATCTGTACTGACCTTGCTACTGAGAAATTGCTAATAGCAAGAAGCAGGGACCAGAGAGATAGCCTGGAGGTAAGGCATCTGTCTTCCAGGCAGAATGACAGTGGTTCAAATCTCGGCATCCCATATGCTGTGCATGCCAGGGGCGATTTCTCAGAATAGAGCCAGGAGTAACCTCTGAGTGCTGCCCGGTGTGACCCAAAAAACAAAAAACAAAGCAGCTTCACTGGCTTGGAGCAATAAAATGATAGGTGTTTGCCTTGCATGCTGCTGACCTGGGATGGACCCAGGTGTGATTCCTGGCATCCCATATCGTCTCCTGAGTCTGCCAGGAGTAATTTCTGAGCACAGTAATTTCTGACCTGGGCCAAAAACAAAAACTCAAAAACAAAACAAAAAAAAGAAGCAGCTTCAAAAGTGAACTTAGACTGCGTCAGAAATATGCCTTGAACAATTTGCCCCTGTGTCTTTTTTGGTAAATTAGCCTTATGATTTGTCAAGCAATTCATTATAAATATTATACCTTTTGCATTGCATAAACAGATCTTGACCCAAGAGGGACTCCTTGGCCTCTGTTTCCCATTTGCCCACCCGAGTACAGACCTTTCAAGGGACCCCAGAAGATTCCTTTGTGTCAAGACCAATTGGTCTGGGGCCGGGAAGGTGGCGCTAGAGGTAAGGTGTTTGCCTTGCAAGCGCTAGCGTAGGACGGACCATGGTTCGATCCCCCGGTGTCCCATATGGTCCCCCCAAGCCAGGGGCAATTTCTGAGTGCATAGCCAGGAGTAACCCATGAGCATCAAACGGGTGTGGCCCAAAAACAAACAAACAAAAAAAACAAAAATAAAAAAAAGACCAATTTTTTGAGTGTTTTTCATGAAAAACATGCTACTGGATCTTGTCAAGTGATTTCTATACATTTGTGGCTAGATCATATAATTTTTACTTTTTTGTTTTGTTTTATTTTTTAGGGCCACACCAGGTGATGCACACCAGCTGATTCCTGGCTATGCGCTCAGAAATCACTCCTGGTTAAAGCATCATATGGTGATACGGTGTTTGCCCTGCATTCTGCCACCAGGGAAGGACCCAGATTTGATCACTGGCATCCCATATGGTCTCTTGAGCATGCCAGGAGCGATTCCTCTGTTTGAAATTATCTCTAGGTTGAGAAGGTGAAGGGGCTGGGCACTTGGGCCGAGATGAAGACAGGTTTAGCAGTGGCCTCAGCACAAGGACAGCGGGTAGCTGGCCCAGAGCAATGTGAGGCTTGCAGAGCAGCATGAGCCTGTCTCCCCAGAAAGAGACTGGTTTCCCGGTGCTCCAGCCTGGCTCGTTCTAGAGTCTCTTTGGGGCCAGTGAGACTGGAAGCTTATCCTACAGGCACAGAGGCATAGAGAAGGACTCCCAGCACTTTCCCGGGCACCAAGGCCGGCCTAGAGGGAAGCGGTGGGTTCTTGGGGGGTGGGGAAGTTTCCCGGCGGTATGGAACCTGCTCAGGGTAGGGCTGACTCCTACCTCTGTGCTCAAGACCAGTCCAGGAAGAAAGCGGGGGTCGCTCTGGGGGTACGGGAGATCCCCGCAAGAAAAGCATGCCAACAAGTCCAGCACCCAAACAAGAAACAGCTAGGGGTCTGCTCCAACCCGCTTGCCAGGGCCACCCAGGCACCCACTGGGGCGACCTCACGTCTCCAGGAGCAACAGAACCCGACAAACCCAAGGGACTGTGACGTCCCTCTGTCCCTCCATCTCAGGATACCCCGCCTCCCATGCGACATGCGGAGTTCAATTGCCCAATGCCCGATCCCCAGCCCGATCCCCGTCCACCCACACCTCGCCTCGCTCTTCTCTCCTGGAGCAACCGCTGCCTCCCCTCGCTGTCCTGGCCTTGGTCTCTGTGAGCTGGCGGGACCTAGTGATGGCCAGTCACCGCCAGGGCTGGGCGGGCGACCTGGGCCGCTGCTCCCTGGAAACACAAAGCGGGGAGTGGCCTGGTGGGGTGTGGCAAGGGTGCCCGCCTCCGGCCACCGTCCTTGGACAGGCGAAAAGATCATCATGGCTTGAGGGGCCTGTCATTTCAGCGGGACCAAGCCTCCGAGGAAGAACACCCCATCCCAACTCGCCTGACTCGGCTCCGACTCTGGGGAGTGGGCCTCGGGGATTTCCCCCCAGAAAGTGCCTTTGGCCGCACCTACTGGGGAGTGACTCGACCACACAAAGGGCCTCTGGACTTCTTGGGTCTCTTTGAGCATGGAGCACCAGAGACATGGGGACCTCACAGCCACAGTTCCTGAAATACCCTGGCTTCAGTCAGCCCTAGTGAGATCCTCGGAGCCTCCCCTCCCACCCTGGCCAAGGCCTTTTCCGGGCTGTCGAGGCTGCCCACCCACCCCTGACCCACCCCATGCATGGCTTCCTCCTGGCCCTGCGCTCTTCAGGACTCCGGGAGCCACGAGGACCCCCTCAGACTCATGCCAGGACTCGCACCACGTCAGCCCCCTGACAGGTAAAGGCCCGTTATGCCTGCTGTCTCTCCAGCCCCCCGCAGCCCCGCAAGCCCCCCAGTTCCAAAAGGTGTCTTGGATGATGAGTGATGATGCACCAGGCAAAGTCCTTGCCTTCCATGCAGCAAACTGTCTTGTGCCTTTTCAAATATTACACACTGTACCAATTGGAGGGACATTCTAGCTGTTTCTAGGAGTATATGAGGTTTGCGATGTTGTCAGTGGAAACATAGGTTATATAAACAAGAGCCTACTTGAGTGACCAAAATTAACAGAACATTGTTTTTCACAGCAAAATGTTATTTCTTATACTACAAATAATAGCAATTTGAGGAAGTTTTACCTGCCTATTTCTGGCATAAAACTGTTGCAATTCAGCCCTTGATGGGGCTGGAAGGTGATGGGATGGAGGATGAGGTCTTTCTCCTCCAGCTCGGATCACTCGTCTGCCACCCTGTTAAGCCTGCGGGTCCTCAGCCTTATCCACTGAATAAAGATATCTCCTAAAGCCTGACTGCCTGTGAGTTTTCTACCCGCTGCTATCCTGAACCTTCAGATCCGCTGGCTGAACAGGGTGGCAGACAAGTGGTCCGAGCTGGAGGAAAAAGACCTCATCCTCCATTCCATCACCTTCCAGCCCCATCAAGGGCTGAATTGCAATAAAAACATGGTATGAAAGTTCCCTTTCCCATTGGTTCCCATGACAATTACAGTGCTTATAGCAAGCAATCCAACTTTCCCCGCAAAGGTACATTTTCAAGTAATACACCCTGCACCAGTTTGAGAATGTTCTAGATAATTGTCTAGGAGACAATGAGCTTTTTTTATGGGGGGGGCCCCACACCCGGTGACACTCAGGGGTTATTCCTGGCTATGCGCTCAGAAGTCGCTCCTGGCTTGGGGGACCACATGGGACACCAGGGGATTGAACCCCAGTCCGTCCTAGGCTAGCGCTGACAAGGCAGGCACTTTACCTCTAGCATCACTGCTCAGCCTCGACAATGAGCTTTTTATAGAAAAGTGCTTTTGTTTTGTTTTGTATTGGGGCCACACCCGTGGCTGCTCAGGGATTACTCCTGGCTCTGCACTCAGAAATCACTCCTGGCAGGCTCAGGGAACCATATGGAATGCTGAGGATAAAATCTGGGTCAGCCACCAGGTCAGCAGCATGCAAGGCAATTGTCCTCCCGCTGTGCTATCACTCTTCCCCCTACTCTCATTGGCTGGTGGTCTGGAGATTTTTCCAACTCTAGCTACAAGATAAGGATCTTTTTTTAAGTAGATGGAGTTATTGTGGTTACAGGATTCTAGCATAAAGGGTTTTGGTGACTTTCCACTTCTAGGCTCTTCAAAATTCACTAAAATGGCTGCAAGCTGGTGGCACTATGGTTAGTCTTGGTAATGTTAAGATTGGCCTATAAATTTTTGGGGTGTCACACCCACTGGCACTCAGGGGTTTCTCCTGGACCTGTGCTCAGAAATTGCCTGATAGGCACGGGGGGAATATGGGATGCCAGGATTCGAATCACTGTCTGTCTTGGATAGGCTACATGCGAGGCAAATGCCCTACTGCTAGCTGTGCTATCTCTCCAGCATGGCCTCTAGAATTTTATTTTGGCTTGTGAGCTACATAAGGTGAACCTGAGGGTTACCCTTCGCTCTATACTCAGGTGCCAAAGGACCAAATAGATGCAGGGGATTGAATCCACATGGCCTCTATCAAAGAGAGAGTAGTACGTACTGTGTTAGGATGTGGGCCCATCTTCTAAAAGTTCTTCTCTCATTCTTTCCTTAAGAAAGGTTTGTCCCCATTATGAACTTTCACATTTCTAGTAAGGATTGAGGACTTCAAAAAAGGCCTTTTCATATTCCTTGAATATAAAAGTCACTCTCCCATATGATTTCTTCAATGAATAGTAATGAGCCAGGCCTTCCCATAAACCTCACACATAAGATTTGTTTTCAATATGGGATGACTGAGATCAAACCTAGGTCAGCTGAGTGCAAGGCACACACATAGCCACTAATATGAACTCTCTTATATCCTCTTTTTGTGGGGTGGTACACCCAGGGTGCTCCTGAATTTGCATTCAGGAATCACTCCTGTTTGGAGCAGGAGACCACATGATGTGCCAGATATCAAACCCGGATCAGCCAAGTGCAAGTCAAACAACCTACCACTGTGTGTACAACCAGTCTGTAGTCTCTTTTTATAATATTTTTTTGGGGGTCCACATCCGGAGACTCTCAGGGGTTACGCCTAGCTATATGCTTAGAAATGGCGCCTGGATCAGGGTACCATCTGGGATGTCGGGGATCAAACCCAGATCCGTCTTGGGTAAGCCACATGCTTACCCTACTACTCTGGTGTATCTCTGACCACCTTTTTTTTGGGGGGGGGGCACACCTAGTGAAACTCAGAAATGAGCCCTGGCTTGGGGGACCCTAGGAGACACTGGATCAAATCGAGGTTCGTCCTGGGTCAGCAGCATGTATGGAAACATAGTACTGCTACACTACTGCTCCAGCTCCTGGCCCATTCTTTTTTAAAATTTTATTATTTAAAAAATGTGGGGCCATAGCAGTGGCTCAAGCAATGAGGTGTTTACCTGCCTGCAGTAGCCTAGGTCGGACTGAAGTTCGATCCAGGTCATCCCATATGGTTCCCCATGCCAGGAGTGATTTCTGAGCACATAGCCAGGAGTAACCCCTGAGCATTACAGTGTGTGGCCCAAAAACCAAAAAAAAATGTATGACATAGTTGACATAACTGATCATGATATATTTGTTTCAAGATAAAGGAAAGCAAAGTTGAGACAAATAGAAATAAAATTTAAAAAAAACTAAAAAATAAAATGGGAGAAGGGGCCAGAGCGATGGTGCAGTAGAAGGGTGTTTGCCTTGTATGCAACTGACCCAGGACAGACCTAGGTCTGTCCAACCCTATGATCTCCAAATTCAGGAGCGATCTCTGAGCGCATAACCAGGAGTAACCCCAGAGTGCCACCGGGTGTGGCCGCAAATCAAAACAAAACAAAAATTAAATAAAGAGAAGAGAAAGCTCATATCAGTACATTTACAGAAATAAATGAATCTCCAATAAAGTCAATAGCAGAAGGTTTAGTAAGGTCATTATTTTATTTTATTTTTTGGGCCACACCCATTTGACGCTCAGGGGTTACTCCTGGCTATGTGCTCAGAAATCACTCCTGGCTTGGTCCCTGGCTTGGGACTCCGGGGGATTGAACCGCAGTCCGTCCTACACTAGCGCTTGCAAGGCAGACACCTTACCTCTACCGCCACCTCTCCAGCCCCAGTAAGCTAATATATTTAAAGTTGAGATAAAGGGGCCGGAGAGATAGTACAGCAGTAGGGCATTTGCCTTCCAGACCCAGAACGGACAGTGGTTCGAATCCTGGCATCTCATATATATAGTCCCCCGAGCCTGCCAGGAGTGATTTTAGAGTGCAAAGCCAGGAGCATCCCCTGAGTACCGCCGGGTGTTACCCAAAAACCAAAATAAAGTTAAGAGATAAACAAGGAAAAAACACCATAAAAAGGTGTGTGTATGGCAGTTGTTGTTGTTTGAATAGCCATAGAATTATTTGGGGAAAATAGAAGGGAAAAACTTTTGGTCTAAGAACAGGGAGACCTTACCCACGAAGTATCCTGGCATAAGACCAACTACAACTATAGACTCCCAGCATGCTAAGTTGTCTAACACCAAAGTCTTTCACTTTGGGCCCAGTAAAAGCTCTTCACAATCACATTTGTTGCTGTCATGTCTTCTTTTCTTAATCTGTATATCTCCCCTTCTTTGGTTCATGCAATGAAAAAAACTCCATGGATGCAAATTCCATGCAACAACCTAATGGCTTTTCTTTTTCATACAAGATGAGAAAAAAAGAGATTAATTTATTTCTACACCGATTGCTTGGTTCAGGGCACACCCAGCTGTGCTCAGGGGTTATTCCTGGATCTGCACTCAGAAATCACACCTGGCAGGCTGAGGGACCATATGGGATGCCCGAATCAAACCAGGTCTCTCTGGAGTTGGCCACATGTGTTTCACTTGCATTTGGCTAATCTGGGTTTGATATCTGACACATCATGTGGTCTCCTGGAATTATTTTGATTGCAGATCCAAAGTAAACCCTGAGTAACTTGGATGTACCACCCCACAAATGCAGTACTGCTATGCTATCCCTTTGGCCCCAGGATGAGAAAATTTTATATATGTGCAGAGAAATCAGTGAGAATGTCTTAATTATATCATTCACTGCAGAATCACAGAAGTGCTTATAGTGAGTTATTTACTTTTTCTTTGGGCCACACCTGGCTACATTCAAGAGTTCTTCTTCCAATAATCGTATTACTGCCATTAAAGGGTGCAGTTATTTAAAAAAAAAAAAGAGTTCTTCTAACTCTGCAATTATTCATTACTCCTGGCTGGTATGGGGTACCCTAGGGCAGTGGTGGGCAACTTATTTTTTCAACTGAGCCAAATCTCGCCTAAACCACGATTGAAATTTATATTAAGAGCCACATTTTGAAAACCGAAAATACATAGAATGGTACACTGTTTTTAGTTTCAATAAGTTTTTGAGAATATTCTGCATGCACGTATCCACAGAAGCCAGACTAAAAATAACACAACTAATATAAGAAAAACTTCAGAATGATATTATTAATCGATAACGTTAATTTCCGTAAAATTTACCTTACAATGTAGAGAAAATTACATCCTGGCAATGACTGACAAAGTCACAAGCACTAATGTGAAGATTGGCCTTGCGTTTCCTTGGGTAGTTTGAGTAAGTCAGGTTTGTATGTTGTTGTTTTTAATTTTAGGCACGATTCCAGGTTCTCATCGATGAGACAATTTCTCAATTTACTTTTGATAATATTCATGCTTGAAAATGATTGTTCGCATAAATATGTAGAGCCGAACAAAAAAAGAACAGCAAGCACTAGCTTTTTTAGTTGGTTATATGAGTCAGGAATAGTATTCCAGGTGTTAAAAATCAACATATCTTCCTTCTCCAGGTCTTTCTTTCTCCTTATTTCCTTCCTTCCTTCCTTCCTTCCTTCCTTCCTTCCTTCCTTCCTTCCTTCCTTCCTTCCTTCCTTCCTCCCTCCCTCCCTCCCTCCCTCCCTTCTTCCTTCCTTCCTTCCTTCCTTCCTTCCTTCCTTCCTTCCTTCCTTCCTTCCTTCCTTCCTTCCTTCCTTCCTTCCTTCCTTCCTTCCTTCCTTCCTTGCTTGCTTGCTTGCTTTTTGGGCCACACCGGATGACACTCAGGGGTTACTCCTGGCTATGTGCTCAGAAGTGGCTCCTGGCTTGGGGGACCATATAGGACGCTGGGGGATCAAACCGAGGTCCGTCCTAGGCTAGCGCAGGCAGGCAGACACCTTACCTCTAGCACCACCACAGGGCCCCTCTCCAGGTCTTTCTTTCTTTTTTTTTTTTTTTTTGGTTTTTGGGCCACACCCGGCGGTGCTCAGGAGTCACTCCTGGCTGTCTGCTCAGAAATAGCTCCTGGCAGGCACAGGGGGCCATATGGGACACCGGGATTCAAACCAATCACCTTTGGTCCTGGATAGGCTGCTCGCAAGGCAAACGCCGCTGTGCTATCTCTCCGGGCCTCTCCAGGTCTTTCAAAGCAGACTACTTGTGCTGTGAATTAAGTTCACATTTGTGTTTCTCCAATCTTTCTAAATTAGCACAAAGACGTTCAAAATTCGAGCTCCACAGTTGTGTGTTTTTTTTGTTGTTGTTTTGTTTTTGGGCCACACCAGGCATTGCTCAGGGGTTACTCCTGGCTGTCTGCAATAGCTCCTGGCAGGCACGGGGGACCATATGGGACACCGGGATTCGAACCAACCACCTTTGGTCTTGGATCGGCTGCTTGCAAGGCAAACGCCACTGTGCTATCTCTCCGGGCCCAGTTCTTTTTTGTTGTTGTTTGTTTTGGGGCCACACCCGGCAGTGCTCAGAGGTCACTCCTGGCTGTCTGCTCAGAAATAGCTCCTGGCAGGCACTGGGGACCATATGGGACACCAGGATTCGAACCAACCACCTTTGGTCTTGGATCGGCTGCTTGCAAGGCAAACCCCGCTGTGCTATCTCTCCCGGCCCTGACTGTAGATTTTAGAAGGAACTTTTGAATACAGCCAGGTGTGGCCCAAAGGAAAAAAAATCTCACTATAAGCACATTCTTCCCAAACATAAATGCTTTTTTTTTTTTCGTTTTTGGTTCACACCCGCCGGTGCTCAGGGGTAACTCCTGGCTATCTGCTCAGAAATAGCTCCTGGCAGGCTGAGGGGACCATATGGGACGCCAGGATTCGAACAACCACTTTAGGTTCTGGATCGGCTGCTTGAAAAACAAACACTGCTGTGCAATCTCTCCGACCCCATCAATGCATTTTTTCATTTATCTTTTATATTTTTTAAATTAGTTTCATTTAAGGGCTGGAGAGGTGGCACTAGAGGAAAGGCGTCTGCCTTGCAAGCACTAGCCTAGGACGGACCACATTTCAATCCCCTGGCGTCCAACATGGTCCCCCCAAGTCAGGGGTGATTTCTGAGCACATAGCCAGGAGTAACCTCTGGAGGTCAAATGGGTGTGGCCAAAAATAATTTTGTTTCATTTGTTTGTAGTTTATGTGTGTCCCCTGCAGGCAGTGCTCTTGATTTCTCTTGGTTCTGTGCTCCGCAATCAACCTGGTAGGGTTCGGGGGCTTACATACCATGACAATCATGAAATCCAGTTATCAGTTTCCACGCAATTTTTCTCATAGGAATATGAATACAACTGACAAAGTGAGGTTAAATATTAGTCCATCTTACATTTCATCTAATAAAAATAACAATGATTAGGAGTGCAAAGCCAGGAGTAGCTCCTGAACACAGCAGTGGTTAGTTCCCTAAAAGGCAAGGGAAAATAGGACTCATTGTAGCCTTCTGGTTGTTCTCCACAAAGATCCGTGGAATCAGGAGTAGAGACACCAGTTGCAGAGTTGGAACAAAGAAAGACACATACAGCCCCATGTCATGGGCTATTGATATTACTTTACTTGGTTCCCAATCACCAGCCAGGCAGCCTCAATCTCTCAGACATTTTTATTAGCAAACAGGGGCACTGCAAAGGCTGGGAAAAGGGAGGGTCTGGCTATGACCAGGGCAACAATTGTGGTGCAAGCCCATTTCTTGCAGGGCACTTTGGCCATGAAACCCTGTCAATACCTGCACCATCACTTGCAGAGGTTGCATTTTTGTTGCCTCTACTGTGAAAAATGAACTTGTTTGCTTTGGGGAGATTTCCTTTTTTTCTTTCTTTTTCTTGGTCACAATGGCAATGCTCACGGGTTACCCCTAGCTATGTGTTCAGAAATCGCTCCTGGCTAGGGGGACCATATGGGACACAAGGGATCAGAACAGGTCTGTCCTGTATCTGCCTCGTGCAAGTCCCTACCACTGTGCTATGGCTGCAGCCCTGATTCAGGGAGATTACTGTGACCTTAAAGTGATAGCAGGCAATTGCATGTGAGAATATTAATTTGTGATAACAATTTGGTCTGGGGATGCAGTGAAAACGTACCCACCCATTACATCTCTAAGGTTTCAAGACCTTACTGTGATCAGAGTGCTGAGCAAGTTCTGAGTTTCTCCTTTTCCAAACACTGACTATACAGACTCTAATGGTCTGGGAAAAGACCTCCCCACATTCCTTACATGCTGACAAATTTCCTCTGTATATTGGTTCTGTCCACACCTGGCATTGCTCAAAAGTCACTCTTGACACTGTACTCAGAATCACTACTGGTGGTGCATATGGGGCTGTATGCAATGCTGCACATCAAAGTCCAACTAACTAAATCTACCTCTTACCCCATCAGTATTTATGTAATCAAGCTTAAGAATGGAACTTTGTTCCCACATTCTATATGTATAGTTCAATTAAATATAAATTTTCCTTCATATGATAATGGCTAATCGTCATTCAGTATCTTCCTTTGTTCTTACAAATATATAGAATTATGATGTCTAGTAGTTTCCAGGGGAACTGAAGACGTTCCCACAGAAAGTTTTATTGCAGAATGATTGACCTATGTGTTCTCACACTCCTGACATAAGATATCTCTCCTGTATGAGTATTCCTGTGCTGGAAAAGAGTTGAGGACTAAGTGAAACTTTCCATGCTTGTGAAACACATAGCACAGCGTTTATGTGTTTGCACTATACATGGCTTACTGTGATTTGTTCCTGAGCATCCCATATGGTCTCCAGGAGTAACCCAAGTGCTGTTGGCATGGGCCAAAAACAAACAAAAAGCCAAACACAAATGAAGGTTTATCCATAATATGCATTTTTTTCTGTTTGAGGACACACCTGACAGCACTTAGGTTATACCTGACTCTGCGCTGAAAATTCATTTTGGTAGACAAGGTAAATGCCCGACGTGCTATGCTATTGCTCTGCCCCCAAATATGCACACTCAAAAGTAATCAATGCCTTCTCACATCCCATGTCTGAATTATCTCTTGTTTAACATATTTATTATCAGGTGGGCTCACACCTTGTGGTTCTCAAAGATGATTCCTGGATGTGCACTTGGCATGCTAAAGTGTTCGTACAAGATGCAAGTGATTGTACCCACACCAGTAGTATGTAAAAACATTGTCAGCATGTTGGCTGATCATGCAGACACTACTGATATAATTTTCATACTATAGTGGCTTGTAAAGTAATCAGAGCCTTCCCATAGTCTTTATACACTGTGTGTCTCAATAGAATGAATTTTCTTATGATTATAAAGGTTTGAAGAATAAACAAAAGCCTTTCCACAGTCCTGACATGTATGAGGTTTCTCTCTTGAATGAATTTTCTTGTGTGTTAAAAGGTTTGAGGGTTGAGCAAAGGCCTTTCCACACTCTTGACATGTATAAGGTTTCTCTCCTGTATGAACATATTTGTGTAATAAAAGGATTGAAGGTTGAGTGAAGGCCTTCCCGCACTCTTGACACATATAAGGTTTCTCTCCTGTATGAGTTTTCTTGTGTCTTAAAAGGCCTGAGGATTGAGCAAAGGCTTTCCCACACTCCAGACATGTATAAGGTTTCTCTCCTGTATGAATTATCTTGTGTGATAAAAGTCTTGAGGATTTAGTGAAGGCTTTCCCACACTCTTGACACGGGTACGGTTTCCCTCCTGTATGAATTTTCTGGTGTGTTAAAAGACTTGAGGTTTGAGTGAAGGCTTTCCCGCATTCCTGACAGGTATAAAGTTTCTCTCTTGTATGAATTATCTTGTGTGATAGAAGTCTTGAGGATCGAGCGAAAGCTTTCCCACACTCTTGACACGTATAAGGTTTCTCTCCTGAATGAATTTTCTTGTGTGATAAAAGGCTTGAGGATTGAGTGAAGGCTTTTCCGCACTCCTGACACATATAAGGCTTCTCTCCTGTGTGAATTATCCTGTGTCTTAAAAGTCTTGAGGATCGAGCGAAGGCTTTCCCGCACTCCTGACATGTATAAGGCTTCTCTCCTGAATGAATTTTCTTGTGTGAATAAAGGCCAGAGTATTGAGCGAAGGCCTTCCCACAAACCTGACATGAATAAGGCTTCTCTCCAGTATGAATACTCATGTGTATCCTAAGGTTTGAATATGAAGAGAAAGCCTTCTCACACTTTTGACATTTATGTTTCTCTCCTGTATGAATATATATGTGCCTAGAAAGCTGTCTGCTTTGATTGAAGGCCCTCCCACAATACTCGCATATATAAGGTTTCTCTCCTATATGAACTATCCTGTGCCTAGAAAGGGATGAGGAGCGAGTAAAGACCTTCCCACACTCCTGACATGTATAAGGTTTTTCTCCTATGTGAATTTTCATGGGTGTAGTAAGGACTGAGAGGTGAGAGGCTTTTCCACCTGCTGGAAGTGTCTGACATTTCTTTTCCATACAGACCTCCTTAGGGTCACTTGGGTGTGACAGTTGACAAAGACCATGTCTATCTTGCTGACCTTCAGAGGGATTCTGTGCACTGAGGGTATTTGATGGTAAATCACAATGCCAAGCACATGGGGAGGCCCCCCCACAATGCTTACACTCTGGGGCCTCCACTCCGCAGGGAATGAGCTTGTTCGACTTTCGCTGTGAGGGAATTCCAGCAAACACTGTTTGCTCAGGGCAGGATGGCCCAAGTGTGGTCATCCTTGTACAGGAACTGGACAGATTAGACTTAGGATTGCTGTACCCAGCGGACTGGGGATTCTCAGCGAGAATGCTCACTTCATTCTGGCCTCCTCCAGAACAGATGCCCCATGAGTCCTCATTTCCACCAGGGTGCAGGCAGGATAGTGCCCTTCCGACTGTGTTCCATAACACAGGAATACCCCCATCCAACCGGGATTTGCTGCTTCCCTGTGGAAAAGCACAAGTTAGTTCAATTACTTCTTTCTTCATTTCTAGTCTACTTCTTTAAAAACAGGCCCTCAACTGTGATTTCAACCACAAAAACTCAATTGTCCAAAAGTGTGGATATCTATGGAAACAGGGAGACATCCAGTAAAGCAAGTTGACTAGTTAGGTTACAGTCTGAGGAAAGGGGCAGGGAGATTATTTTTGGACCCTAAATCACTAATTATTGGGTACACAAGAAGGCTCAACCAGTGGGGTTTCTGTGTTCACTCTGGTATTTGCCCCTTCAATCCCAACACTTGTACAGTACATAACACAGACCAGTGTGAGGGAAAAGGGTAGCCAACAGATCATCAAGTATCTTTTCTATTTTTAATTTTCTTCCCTGTGAAAATTGGTCCTAATAATAAAACGAAGCCACAGCAATAGCACAAGAGGAGAGCATTTGCCGTGCATGCAACAAACCCAGAACAGACCTAGCTAGGTTCAATCCCTGACATCCCATATAGTCTCATGAGCCCAGAGAGATTTCTGAGCATAGAGTGAAGAGTAAACCCTGAGTGTCACAATAGGCAGATTCTTCCAAAATATCAAAGAGTTCTCTTTACTTTTTTCATTTTTATATATACTATGAAAAACCCCAAAAGGAAATGCTCATGTTTACTCAGGCTGTGTGCCCCCGATCAAACTTAAGGGGGCTTGGGGACAAAATTCAGGTTTCCATCACCACAGAAAAAAACATACTTTTCACTGAAATATGAATCCAGCCAACAAATCAGTAGTTTAAACACTAGACGTGGATCTGATTGATAGCACAGAGGGTAGGATGTTTGCCTTGCACATGGGTGACTTTGGTTCGATCCCTTACATCTCATATAGTCCCTTGTGCCGGGCAGGAGTGATTCTGAGTACAGAGCTAGGAACATTAGAGTGTCTCCTAAAACCTAAACAAAACTAATAAAGAAAAAACACACTTGACCTAACATTTTTATCACATCAAAAGTAAAATATGTCTTCACTCCCTAACCCCTTTCCACTATAAATAACAGCATTTCCTTGGTGTGGAAAATATGATTAATAACTTTAGGTTAGAAAACATATAGAGAAAGAACTGCTATCACAGTCAGTGATTGGGCGTTTGCCTTGACATGGGTGACCCAGGTTCGATACCCGGCATCTAATCTGGTCCTCTGAAAATGCCAGGAGTGATTGCTGAACAGAGAGACAGGAGTAACCCTAAGCGCTACCGGGTGTGGCCCATAAAGAAAAAAATACAAACAAAAAAAATGAAAACTTGGAGTTGGAGCAGTGGCACAGCGGTAGGGCGTTTGCCTTGCACACGGCTGACCTAGGATAGACGGTGGGTTTGATCCCCCAGAGTCCTATATGGTCCTCATACTCAGGGGCGATTTCTGAGCACACAGCCAGGATTAACCCCTGAGTGTCACTGTGTGAGGCCCCAAAACAAAAAAACTATAGATGGGGTAACGGGCCACTTTAAGAACTACATGTGCCCGCACCACAGAGAAATAGCACACCACATAAAAATATTGATTTGGAACATGCAAATCTTACCATTTCACCCCTCTTTGGAGATCCCATCCCAGAAGTAAATTGCTGAAAGGCCAAATCCTGAACTGGTGATCTGCACTCTAAAATGAAACCAAATATGCAATGTAAGAATCTGAGGTCAGAGCAATACCACAACAAGGAGGAGTTTGCCTTGCATTCCACTGACAAGTTGGATCCCTGGCATCCCATATAGTCTCTCTAGCTTCCCAGAAGTAATTTCTTTTTTTTTTGTTTGTTTGTTTTTAGGGTCACACCTGGCAGCGCTCAGGGTTACTCCTGACTCAATGCTTAGAAATCGTCCCTGGCAGGCACGGGAGACCAAATGGAATGCCGGTATTGGAACTACCAATCATCTGCATGCAAGGCAAACGCCTTACCTCCATGCTATCTCTCCAACCCTCAGAAGTAATTTCTGAGCACAGAGTTAAGATTATCTTCTGAGTGTGACTAGCTATAGTGCAAAACAAAACAAAAAAAGTGGGGCTGGGGGTGGGGCTTAGGGCATTTCCTTTGCAGGCAAAATCTAGGACCTGGGCCAGAGAGATAGCATGGAGGTAGAGTATTTGCCTTGCATGCAGAAGGAAGGTGATTCAAATCCAGGCATCCTAGATGGCCCTCCGAGCCTGCCAGGAGCAATTTCTGAGCGTAGAGCTAGGAGTAACCCCTGAGTGCTGCTGGGTGAGACTCAAAAAACAATAATAACAACAACAACAATCTAGGACCTACTGTGGTTCGAATCCCAGCACCCTATATGGTCTCCCATGCCTGCCAGGAGCTATTTCAGAGCACAGAGCCAGGAGTAATGACCCAAAAAACCAAAAATAAAAAACCTTAAGTTGAATGATAGGCCTTAGTGATAGAATCATGGGTTGAGTGTTTGTCTTAATAAAGCTGATGCTGGTCTGATTCCCAGTATACAAAACTGTACTTGAGCATAACTGAAGTATTTTCTGTACACTGTTCAAGGAGTAACCAAGTGCCCTTGTGTGTGACCCAAAATCAAAATAAAAAATTTAAGAGAGTGTGGGCTGGAGCGGTGACACAAGTGGTAATGCATCTGCCTTGAAAGCTCTAACCTAGAATGGACAGAGGTTCAGTCCCCTGGTATCCCATATGGTCCCCCAAGCCTGGAGCGATTTCTGGGCTCATAGCCAAGAGTACAGCCTGAGAGTCACTGGGTATGCCAAAACAAAACAAAGAAATTGAGTGAAATTTGATTGAGTAGTCCAGATAGTGACCATAAGTAGTTTTTAGGTAGTAAATCAGCTTAGGGTAAACACATATTAGAGTTCTCTTAGGAACACATGTCAAAAGGAGAGAGAGAGAGGAGAGGGGAGAGAAGTGACAGGAGAGAGGTGAGAGAGAGAGGAGAAAGAGGAGACAGAGTAGAGAGAGGAGAGAGAGAGAGAAAGAGAGAGAGAGAAAGAGAGAGAATGGGAGGGAGGGAGGGAGGGAGAAAGGGAGGGAGGAAGAAACAGCCCTTTCATTTGGCTGACCTAAGTTGAATTCCAGGTGTCTCATATACTCCCCCAAACAGTGTCAGGACTAATTTCTGAGTGTAGAGGCAAGAAAATCACAAGGTTACTCGTGGGGGAAAAAAATTCCAAAATAATTCCTTTTTTGGGGGGCGGTCACACCCAGCAGTGCTCAGGGGTTCTTCTTGGCTCTATGGTCAGAAATCGCTCCTGGCAGGCTCAGGGGGCCATTGGGATGCCGGGATTAGAACCACTGTCCTTCTGCATAAAAGGCAAATGCTCTACCTCCATGCTATCTCTCCGGCCCCCAAAATAATTCTTATTGTTTTCAACAATCCTACAAAATCTATAGTGGGAAGGGAGTGTGTGCATTTTGTGAACAGTGGATCTGGTTCTATCACTGGCATCACATATAGTCCCCTGAATACACCAGGATCCACCAGGAGTGACTTCAAGCACCATCACCAAGGAAGCCTCAAACACATGAGAGTAAAAAACATTCCTGGAGGGCCCGGAGAGATAGCACAGTGGCGTTTGCCTTGCAAGCAGCTGATCCAGGACCTAAGGTGGTTGGTTCGAATCCCGATGTCCCATATGGTTCCCCGTGCCTGCCAGGAGCTATTTCTGAGCAGACAGCCAGGAGTCACCCCTGAGCACCGCCGGGTGTGGCCAAAAACAACAACAACAAAAAAAACATTCCTGGGGGAAACTCAAAAATGGCAGGAATGGGGCCGGAGAGATAGCATGGAGGTAAGGCGTTTGCCTTTCATGCAGAAGGTCATCGGTTCGAATCCCGGCATCCCATATGGTCCCCCGTGCCTGCCAGGAGCAATTTCTGAGCATGGAGCCAGGAATAACCCCTGAGCACTGCCGGGTGTCACCCAAAAACCACAAAAAAAAAAAAAAAAAAAAAAAAAAAAAATGGCAGGAATGATCTAATGCCAAAGATAACTGTGGAAACAGCTTCCCCTGGGAAGGACACCCACACATGGGCTATTCAAGCAGTCTGAGGGCACAGACAGTGGATAAGGCTCAGAATCTAAGGATATGTCCTAAAGGCCCAAAGACGGGAACCAGAGAGAATAAAGCTAAGACAGCAAAAGCTCCAGATCATTCTGGGAGTCAGCACAAAGGGCAGAGAATGGAGTGGTACTGGATCCACAAACGTGATCCAGGAGTTCAACACATACTGCTAAGCACCCACATTTCACACGTGCCCAAGATGGTCCACAGGGTCTGAAGCTGGGAAGCACTTCCCACAATCACCTGAAAACACACCCATCTGCAGCCTTCTGCAAGCGGCGCCATCCAACCAGGAGATCAGCATAGGCTTGACATCCCAATGTCCTGCCCAAGAGGGACAATTCTTGGATTAGAGAAAGGGGACAGCAGCCCCATGAACCGGGAGCTGTAATAACCAAGGCCAAACCAGATAAAGAAGAGAATCTCTGCTCTCAATATGCTAATTTGTTATTGAATACACAAGATCAGATTTAAGATCGGCAAAAATAGTACAATGGATAGTGTGTTTGCCTTACATGCAGCCGACAAGTTTGATCCCTAGCATTCGATATAGTCACCCAAGCTTGCCAGGAATAATTCCTGATCATAGAGTCATAAGTAATCCCTGAAAACCACAGGTTATATGCAGCCGCCCCCCCCCCCCAAATCATTGGGAGTAGAAGAATAGTACAGAGGGCAGGGAATTTGTCTTGTACACAGTGGACTTGGTTCCATCCATGGGTTCCCAGATTGTTCCCTGAGGATGTCACAATTAATACCTGAGTACAAAGACAGACTAACCTTTGCACACCATTAGGTGTGGCTCAACAGCAAACAAAAAGAAAGGAAGGGGCTGGAGTAAGAGTAGAGTGAAGAGGGCACTTGCCTTGAAAGTATGCACACCTGACTTTTTTCCAACAGTAGCAAGCCCTGCCATGGTTGATCTTTGAGTGCAGAGCCAGATGTCAGCCCCAATTCTATTGGAGGTAGGCCCCCAAAAGACAAACCTAAGTCACATTGTGGCCCAGAACATAGCAAAATGGATTGGGAAACATGCTTTGCAGGCAGGAGCCTCAAGTATGATCCCTCACACTACACCATCCCCCAATAAGATTGGTAGGCACTGGCGCCTTGTGATCCTTAAAAAAATCTTCAACAGGGACTGGAGTGGTGCGCGAGATGTAAGGTATCTGTCTGCCTTGTAAGCGCTAGCCTAGGATGGACCTTGGTTCGAAGTCCAGGTGTCCCATATGGTCTCCCAAGTCAGGAACTATTTCTGAGCTCATAGCCAGGAGTAACCCCTGAGCATCACCAGGTGTGGCCCCAAAAATAAAAAACAAAACAAATGAAAAAATCTTCAGCAGGGGTGCTGAAGAGATAGCACAGTGGTAGGTCGTTTTGCCTTGTATGCAGCTATTTCGAACAGACCCTGGTTCAAATCTCAGCATCCCATATGCTCCCCCATGTCTTTCAGGAGCAACATATGAGCGCAGAGCTAGGAGTAACTCCTGAGCGCACCTGGTGTGATCCCAAACAAAAACAAACAAAAGAAACAACCAAAAATCTTGAGCAGGGGCTGAGTGACAGCACAGCAGTAAAACATTTGCCTTGCACAAAACCAACACATGATGGATAGCAGTTCAAATCCCAGCAACCCCTATGGTCCACCAAGCTTGCAGGAGCAACTTCTGAGCACAGAGCCAGGAGTAACCCCTGTGCACAGAAGGGTGTGAGCAAAAAACAAATCTTCAGCAAAACAAATCACAAGTGCTGACATATTGCTGGGTTGGGACACTACTACAATGGAAGAACCTCACACTGCCCAAGGCTTATCCACCCTGGATCAGAAGAACCCCAAGAGCTCCCAGAGCAATACCGGGAGTAGTCTCTGAGCTCTGTTGGCGGAATAACCATTGAGCACTCCCGTGTGTGGAAAATATATGCCCCTAATGTACAAAAAGAAAATGAGTTGTATTTGGGAGTACTTTGAGATGCACCTCACTCTGATCAGGGCTGATTTCTAGCTCTGTGCTGAGTGAGGATCTCTGGAAGCTTAGAGGATCATTGTGGAGCCAGGATCAAACCTGATGCAAACCTGGTTTACAGCAACCCAGGCAACACCGAACACAATATAACTATCTCAAGATTGTGAAATGACATTGAAAGCTATAAATTTGGGCCTGAGAGATAGCAGAGTAGGAGGGTGTTTGCCTTGCATGTGACCAACACAGGAAGGACCCTGTTTCAGTTCCCGACAACCATGTAGTCCCCTGAATCTGCTAGGAGCTATTTCTGAGCAAGAATCAGGAGTGACCCCAGCAATGAAACAAACAAACAAACAAACAAAACACCAAAACTATAAATTAGTATTCATCTAAGAAAAAAAATTAAGGGCTGGGGAGTTAGAAGAATGCGTACCTCCAAATCGCAATGCGGCTTTTGTTGAACACAAATTCCCAGGAAATATGAGGTCTCCCCATAGGAATGTCCCATTTGGTAGCCCCAGGGAGACTCTCACCTATAGCCTGCAGGTGCTGGTAGATCTCCAGCATCACATCTCTGTAGAGCTTCCTCTGAGAGGCATCCAGGTATAGCCACTCCTCCTGGGAGAAGCTCACAGCTACATCGCAGAAGGTCACCACATCCTGAGCCAAAACACACACAAGGAGTCAGGGCCAAGGTTCATCCCAGGCACTGGAGGTGAGGATGGGACTTCCCGGGATCCTAAAGTCACTGTCTTAACAAACTTACAAAGATTAAACGACTCAGGAGAAACCAGTCTCAAAACCAATCTCTCCCTGAGCACCTCTGGGGGATAGGCTTCAGAAATCAAACTAGATTAGCCACCTTAACAAGCAAACACTGTTCTACAACATACTTGAATATAGTGGCAAACACATCAACATACCTGGACCAATGCCCATTACCATAGGTCCACTGAGTAGTGCCAGGCGTACTCCCAAGCACAGAGCCAGGAGCTAAAAAGGGCTCTTGGTGTGACACGAATATGCTAACGCACAGGAGCCCAATCCCAACCTCAATCCATCTCTACATTTGATACTAGGGGGAGAAAGAAGGAAAATGTAAGGTCCAGTGAGTGAGTCAAATTTCTGCTTGTCTGAATCAGCATTCACGGTTTATCTGCAAGCAAATCTCTCCTTGAGCAGGTAAAAAAGACAGGACTTGCAATCACTATGCTTTCAAGTAACATCACTTGCTCATGTTGCCACTCAAAGGCACAACAGACAAGGAAAGTGAAAGTGCAACTGATTTTTTTTTTAGGAGAAATGTGGCTTCAGAGAGGAAGCAAGAGGCAATATTCTGCAGAATGAAAGACTAAAGAACCAAAATTGGAGTGGAGAGATGGCACAACTGTAGAATATTTGCTTTGCATGCTGTGAATCAGGGATGAACCCTGGTTCCATCCCCAGCATGATATATGGTCCCCAAAGCCTTTCTGAGTGCAGAGCAAGGAGTAACTTCTGAGCACTGATAGGTATGGCAAAAAAATAAATCGATAAAATAAATAAATAAAAAAACTGATTTTGGTGGGGGCTAGAGGAACAGTGCCAGTGAGAGCACACAGGGCAAAGCCAAGGTCAATCCCAGGCACACACATAGGTTGCTTGAAGTTGCTAGGAGTAAATCCTCTGTGCAGAGTCAAGAATAAGCCCTAAGGGAATGGAGAGATAACTCCAAGGTAGGGCATTTGCCTTGCATGCAGGCAATCCAGGAAAGAAGGTGGTTTGAATCATGGAATCCCTTGTGGTCACCTATATATGCCAGAAACGATTTCTGAGGTAAGAGCCAGGAGTAACCCCTGAGCACTGCTGGTCTAACCCCACCACCAAAAAAAAGAAAAAAAAAAGAAAAAGAAAAGATAAGCCCTGAATCCTGCCAATATGACACAAAATTTAATACAAAACAAAACAATCTTGGATAGTACAGCACAGAGAAACAAACTAAAACCAAAGAAAACCCACAGGAAAGTTCAGGTGCAAAAAGGACCCAGCAGTGTTCTTTCCAGATGTCAGAAAATGGTGAAGACCCAGATTTGTGAGTTAGTGACCCTGGGGGAATGTATCAAGCCCACATGAAGGATCCAGAGTGAAGAGAAGAAGACAGAAGAATGAGCATCGGCCTGGTATCTGGGAGCAATTGCAAAATAAAAAAGAACTGGGGCCGGAGAGATAGCATGGAGGTAGTGCGTTTGCCTTGCATGCAGAAGGATGGTGGTTTGAATCCCTGTATCCCATATGGTCCCCCAAGCCTGCCAGGAGTGATTTCTAAGCAGAGAGCCAGTAGTAACCCCTGAGCGCTGCCGGGTGTGACCCAAAAGCCAAAAAAATAAAAAACAAAAATAATAATAGAACTTTTTGCTGATCGTACATAACATACTGGAGGACACTTGACTGCTTTTGGCTGCCCCAGAAAGAGTCCAGACACACCATAGGTCCCTTAAACACAGCAGGAAGTACACCCGAGTACAGAGCCAGGAGAATCTCTTGGCAGAAACTAAAATGCTACAAAAGAGCTTTTTCCACAACTGAGGTAAGAATGATGTTTTATGACAGTAATCCTTGGATCAAGGTCTCATTCTTCAACAACATCAGGGTCAATATTATCAGAGCTCAACCTTGGAGCCCAGAACCCCATTGGGTTTGAAACCCGCAAGGGGTGACCAGGGAGCACAGTCAGGAGAAAGCTTTCTAAGTACCACTGTGTATAGTCAACAAACCTAAGACAAAATACTAGGACAAAAGTGGCCTCGGAGAACAGAGTTCAGAGACCTTGCCAGGAGCCACACCCTATCCCCATCTTTACCCTCTCTGCGCCCACACTTACCTCTACCTGGGCACCGGGGTTCAGACAGTGTGGCCCCATCTTCTCCAACCTGGATTATTCACCAAGAGAAGCAACAAGGCCCTTTGCAGAAAACCCTGGAAGAAAGTCACAGTGGTGAGTACTAGAGACATGTGCAAGCCCGTCCTTGATCAGAAGTGCCTGCACTGTGGCTAGAAACACCCTGATGTGACCATAGTCCAGTCACCAGCTTAGATCGACATGGGAGATGAGGTCAGAGGCTCCTTCCCCTCCTTGGAAGAAGCAGATTGGAATCCAAGCTGTGAGGTGGACACTAAGCTCTGGCCTTGCTCTAAGGGAGAAAATGGCAGCCATGAGCCCAGCATCTACCAGGGCTCCACACAGAATCTTTGGAATCCAGGCAAGGGCTGAGGCTGGGGCTTAAACTCTGCACATGTGCGCCCCCTGCAGCATACCAGCAGCGCTGCACCCTCACTCAGCCTGGAAGTTGCTTTGCCACAGGATCTCGGAGGGGGCTGATCCTTGGGCTATTGCTCCAGAACCTGGACTTATATTCTTATGCAGAGAAAACATTCAGAAATAAAGAAAGGCCTTCCCACATTCCCTGCACATTGAAGGATTCTCTACACTTAAAAAATGTCAGGAATCCAAGCTGAGTCAGGGTGTGTAATGCAAACATTCTCCCAGCTAGACTGTTGATCAAACAATTCAGAAACAATTTTCTTTCTTTCTTTTTTGTTTGTTTGTTTTGGTTTTAGTTTTGGCTCACACCTCCAGCACCCAGGGGTTCCTCCTGGGTCTAAGCTCAGAAATCACTCCTGGTAGGCTCAGGGACCACCTGAGATGCCTGGATTAGAACCACCTTCCTTTTGTATGCAAGGCAAATGCCCTACCTCCATGATTTCTCTGCTTCCCCCAAAAGAATTTTCATATGAATGAAATGGATTAAAGAGCAAGTGAAGGCCTCCCCAAACTCCTTAAATATCTCATCAAGGGTGAAGCAGACAGGCAGGGAAGGAAGCCCCAGGGCAATAACATTTTAAAATGCTCTAAAATTTACCTGGGCCAAGGCAGTTACAGAAGTGAAAAGATCCTCTCCTTTCTCAGAGGCTCCAATAAAGTCCAGGAGAGGAATGTCAAAGACCATCAACTACCCCTGCCCATGGCAACCACCCTAACAGGTGCCAATCTCAGTCCAAATGGAAAGACGCAGGGGTGCCCCCCGCTGGGGCCAGAGAGGTGGTGCAAGTGGTAAGGTGTTTGCCTTGCATGTACACTAGTCTAGGATGGATTGTGGTTCAGTTCCCCAGTGCCCCATATGGTCCCCTAAGCAAGGAGTGATTTTTGAGTGCATAGCTAGGACCCCTGAGACTCACCGGGTGTGGCTAAAAAACAAAACAAACAAAATACTCAAGGGGCGGGTGGGAGAAACCCTACAAAAACCAACTTCCAACAAAGGAAAAGTTCTGTTTGGGGCTAGGGTGGCAGGATCTCTGATCAGACCTTTCAATCAATCTCTCACTCTGGAATGTATAGTGGCACACTCTACCTTTAGAAGAACTCTCTAGAGTAGAGTGCACTCACTCTACTGTCCTTTTCTGGTTGTGTGTGTGTGTATGTGTGTGTGTGTGTGTGTGTGTGTGTGTGTGTGTGTGATACCCAACAGTGCTCAGGGTTAGAGTGCACTCACTCTACTGTCCTTTTCTGGGTGTGTGTGTGTGTGTGTGTGTGTGTGTGTGTGTGTGTGTGTGTGTGTGTGTGTGATACCCAACAGTGCTCAGGGTTACTTCAGGCTGTGCTCAGAAATCGCTGCTGGCAGACTCTGGGGACCATAAGGGATGCAGGCATTCGAACCACCTTAGGTCCTGGATTGGCTGCCTGCAAGGCAAACACCCTCCCGCTGTGCTATCTCTTGGTCCCCACCCCCTTTTAAAGTCCATCCTGTGGTACTCAGGGCTTACTGTGGCTCTTCACGCAGAACTCTCTTAGAGAGTTCAGAAAATAAGGATTGCAGGGGATTGAACCCAGGGCGCCCCTGGGAACTGCCAGCGCCCTCCTGTCCAGGCTAGACTTTGCTGCAAAGCCCAAGTCCTGATCTCCCAGGAGCTTCCCTGGAAGGGGGCTGGAGAGAGCTAAGGGGCAGGTTCCCCTCTCCCCGCTGCTGCCTCTTCCCCAATTCACTCGACCCACCCGGGACCCCACCGGCATCAGGTGATCGGTTCTTTTCTTTTTCGTTCCTGAATGCTCCAGCATGAATTCGTTCGATCCCGGGCTTCCCCTTGACGCTTTCCATCCCAGCACGGAACCCGGGTCTGCTACGGGCAAGGCGATCGCCCTCCCGCGGTGCTATCGCCGCCCCGACTCGCCTTTTCCTCGCTAATCTCCGTCCGACGACGACGATCCCGCTGAAGTCAACGGAATCAACGCAGCGCCAGCAGACGGTCCGCGCGATCCCTTCGTCCCCGGAGGAGGCCGCCACCCCGAAACACCCCTGGGGAGCCCCGCGCGGAGTGAAGGCGACTCTGGATGTCGGGGCGCTTAGAGGGGCCCCTCGTTGGCAAAAGAAAACCGTCCCTCCAGCCCCCACTCCCGCGCCAGCGGGAACCCCACTCACGCTTCCTCCACTAGTTCGCGTGGGGCGCGGAAGAATCGCAGGAGGAAAAGGACAGAGAATGAAAAGCCGCGCGCTGCGTGACGTCACGGCGACTTCCGGCCGGTCTTAAAGGGCCAGGCTCCAGCTCAGCACCAGTCCCTTACTGGCCTGGAAGGCCAATTTCTGCTATTCCTTGACTTGGATGAGGTGATTCAAACCGCTGCGGGTCTCCAGGTCATGGGGAGATGAAGACTGGGGGGCTGATCACATGACATGTGCGCTAGAGTTCTTGGTTTTCTTTTATTGTTCGTTTTCTTCATTTATTTTTTATTTTGATTGGGGCAGGCTTAATCAGAGGCCTGAGAGGTCACTCCTGGCTCTGTGATCAGGAATGACTCCTGGCAATGTTCAGCAGACTCTGAGTTGTCAAGTATTGCAGCGGGTAGCACATTGGATGGTATGTGGCTGATTCTGTTCTATCACTGGTATACATAGGGTTCCCTGAGGCTACCAGGAGTGATTTCTGAGTGCAAAGTCAGAAATATCCTTGATCACCTCTGGGCGTGACCCCCAAATCAGACTATATAATCCAAGGGTCCCATAATAGTATAGTGGGGGACATTTGCCTCGCAAGTCAAGAGCCAGGTTTTGATCCTCTGCATCTCATAGGTCCCTGCGCGTTGCCAACAATTCCTCTGTGATGAGCCTGAGCAAACCCTGAGTACCTCCTGGTGGGCAAAAGAGCCAAACCAAAATGGAATCACAAATTCCACTGAACACCTGCTTATTCCCCAGCCCCACCCACAAATTAAAACCGAGGGCTCAGAATTCACTGGACATTCATTTTCCGCTGTGTGTGATGTTTTGTACTCATGCATTATTGTTTTTGGGGCGACATAAGAAGTGCTTAGACTTATTCTTATTTCATTGCCATAAAATAACTCCCAAATAAGACTCATAGAACCCTCTTGGGAGCTAGGGATGGGACTTGGATCAGCTACTTAAAAGGCAAAAGGCTTCCACACAATATAAAGATCCTTTTGTTTTGTTGTTGTAGTTATTGTTGTTGTTTGGGCACACCCTGTGGTGCTCAGGGATTACTCCTAGCTCTGTGCTCAGAAATGTCTCCTGGCAGGCCTAAGCAGACCATTTAGGATGCCAGGTTCAAAGTTGAGTCACCCTTTTGCAAGGGAAATTGCCTACCTGCTGTGCTATATTCTGGCCCCCATAAAAGAGAAATCTTTGTTTTTGTGCCACACAGCCAGCGATGCTCATGAATTATACATGGTAGGTTTAGGAGATTATATGGGATGTTAGGGATTGAACCTGGTTGGCCACATGCAAGGTGAAATCCCTATCCTTTGTGCTGTGATTCTGGTCCTGAAGTACTGAGATTTTATTTGCTTCTGTATTTCCTTCAGTACCATCATGCTCCCAGCCTCATCACAGAGTCCATTCTACTCTTTATTGACTTAAGTTTGATGGCCAACCCTAGTGACTTGAGAATTATGCCTAGCTGTCTACAGGGAACCCTATGGGTTGCTAGGATCAAACCCGGATTAGCAGCCTGCACAGCCTGTGTCCTCACCACTGTGCTTTTATACCAGCCCTTTCTATTTATTATTGAATCAGAAAGTTACAATAACATGCTTGATAAGGTTTCAGGTGATACTGTTTGAACATTGACCCCATTACCAGTGTCCCTTATCCTCTTCCAATGCCTTGTTGCCTTCCCAACAGTGCAATTTCTTTCAATGGCTAGGATATTGGCATAGATGAGATCAGAATGATAATCACCAAAAATAATTCCCCACAGCTCTGTTATCATGGAAACCTTCTGCCACACTCAAGAGGATTATATTCTGCTGGGTTACAAATTTCTCATTTGGGGGCTGAGGGGGTTCTGGGGGTCAAACCCAGTGGTGATATCACGAGATTGTTCTGGCTCTGCACTCAAGAATTCATCCTTACAGTTCTGAGGACCATATAGGGATGCTGAAAGGGTCTAACTGGGTTTGGTGCATGCAAGTCAAAAACTCTACCTTTTTCCTACTGTTCAGGCCCTCTTGGCAGCAATTACAGAACTCAATAATGGAAACTAAACTTGCTTTCATTCAGGAAATATTATGACCTTGTAATTTTATCATCAGGAGGTTTCCTACAGGAAACTCACTTTTACTATAGTTAGTGTTCATGCAGATAACCCGACTGGTGCTGAGAGTCAAAGACCAATTCTGATCATGTGAAATGCAAAAGGGAATTTATTCAGCTATAACTAAGCATAAAGCATTCTCCTTTGTTGTTGTTTTTGTTTTTGTTTTTTGTTTCTGTTTTGGTTTGGGGGCCATACCTGGTGATGCTCAGGGGTTATTGGCTATATGCTCAGACATCGCTCCTGCTTGGGGGACCACATGGGACGCCGGGGAATCAAACTGAGGTCTGACCTAGGTCAGCCACGTGCAATGCAAACTCCCTACTGCTGTGCCACCACTCTGGCCCCTAGCTGGGCACTCTGTTGTGATACAAAAGCCCTGTATGAAACTAATATGCAGTTTATATAGTGTTAACAGGCTTCAGCATGCTAAATATTTTATTAGTTAATACAAATAGTTTAACTTCCAAAGTATACATGATTGATTCAATTTTTATTTTCAATCCTTCTGTCCATCCCTTAAATAGGTGTCTCACATTTCACAGATGACCTAACTTACGCATCCTTCCCCCATCTGTTATGATACTCTTTGGGCTGAAAAACAGAATGAACTTCATAACAAGGAGACTCTGGCCTGTGAATGAGAAAGGGAACAGTATGTAAGAAGGAAGAGGAAATGAATAAATAAACTTTGAGGTTGCTAGTGGATTGGTGCTTATTATAGCTTCAAGGACAGGAAAGCTTTTGGGGCTTGTTGGTCCTGAAGGCAAGTTAGAGCTTCAGGATCTGGGGTCTTCAGAGCGTGGGTTCTAACACTATAGCTTTGTGCTTCATATTTACTCCTCCTACATAGAGTGGTGTAGTTGAAACCCAGGTTTCCATCCGTATGCACAGCAAAATATTTCCCAGTTTAAGGTGGAGCCAGCCAATAAATGAACGAATATAATTTGAAATAATATTTTATTTAATAAAAATTACAAAAATAATGGGGCCGGAGAGATAGCATGGAGGTTAAGCATTTGCCTTGCATGCAGAAGGATAGTAGTTCGAATCCCAGCATCCCATATAGTCCCCTGAGCTTGCCAGGAGCAATATCTGAGAATAGAGCCAGGAGTAACCCCTGAGCACTGCCAGGTGTGCCCCAAAAACCAAAACATAAAAAAATCACAGTGCTTTGATTTTCACCCCATTTCTTTTTTTTTTTTTCTTTTTCTGGTTTTTCGGGCCACACTGTTTGATACTCAGGGGTTACTCCAGGCTAAGCACTCAGAAATTGCCCCTGGCTTGGGGGGACCACATGGGACGCCGAGGGATAGAACCATGGTCCTTCCTTGGCTAGTGTTTGCAAGGCAGACACCTTACCTCTAGCGCCACCTCACTGGCCCCTGAACCCCATTTCTTACAAATCACAGTATATCTTTAGTGTGAACAATACTATGGATTTCTTTAGATTTAAAACTTATTAAATTGAATTGACTTTAGCACTGAGGTGAGACTAATGGCCATTTCTACCTGAACTGGACTCTGGATCCTCCTAGCAGTGCAGAGACCATAGTTTGGGTAATAGGGCTGAATCCATGGCCCCACTTTACAAATCCCATATACTTGTGGAGCTGAATTTTCCACCACCACAAAAATAATATCGATTTGGAACTTACAAATTTTATCATCTCACTGTAATTGGAGATCCCATTCGAAAAGCAAAATTCTAAAATGCCAAATCCTGAACTAGAGGTCTGCAATCTAAAATCAAATCAAATAGGCAGTGTACAAATTAGTTGAATGAGGGGCTGGGCGATGGCGCTAGAGGTAAGGTGCCTGCCTTGCCTGCGCTAGCCTACGACGGACTGAGGTTCAATCCCCTGGCATCCCATAAGGTCCCCCAAGCCAGGAGTGACTTCTGAGCGCATAGCCAGGAGTAACCCCTGAGCGTCACCGGGTGTGGCCCAAAAACCAAAAAAAAAAAAAAAAAAAAAAGATAAGACAAATTAGTCGAATGAAACCTAGTTGAAGGAGGCAACATAGGTGCAGTGAATACATACTGTTTTCATTTACTAAATATTAAACTTTCAGAAAAGGAAAGATTGTTGAGAGGATTATATTTAGATGCTTGGGAAAATCTACATGAGCATTGTGCTGGGCTCACTAGTCAACAACTTAAACAAATGACAAAAAATATTTCTCTGGGACAGAGAGAAAGCACTGAGGAGGGTGCATTGAACTAGCAAATGTAGGACTCAGGTTGGTGTTTGGCATCCCATATTGTCCCCTGAACACACAGGCATGATTCCTGGCATGGATCCAGGAGTGACCCAGGAGTACCACTACTTTGGGTCTTCAAAGCCTTTCTCACTGGGAACACAGAGAATGACTCAGGGACTGGGTGACCTAGCATGCCTGGAGCCAGATTTGGTCTTATGCCAGAAAACTTTAGGAGTAAGGTCTCCTTGTATTTAGGCGAAGGCTTTTCCTTACCATTTCTCCCATATTTTGCTGGGTCTATGCAAACAACAATAATTGCCCTTTTAGCACCGATTTTTCTATATTTTTTTTAACTCCTATCCTTAATAATAAAAAAAAAAAAAAAAAAGAGGGGCCGGAGCGTTGGCTCAAGTGGTAATGTATCTGCCTGCCTTGCTGGTGCTAGCCTAGGACGGACCGCAGTTCGATCCCCTGGTGTTCCACATGGTCTCCCAAGCCAGGAGTGATTTCTGAGTGAAGAGCCAGGAGTAACCACTGAGCGTCACCGGGTGTGCCCCCGCCCAAACAAAATAAAACAAAACAAAACAAAACAAAGAGCTTACTAAACTTTTTGCTAGTGCTTTAATGAGTTCATTAATGATTCAATAATTTTCAAATATATACTTGCTACTGAACTTTTTTCTTTCCTTTCTCTTCCATTTCTTTTTTTTTTTTTTTTTTTTTTTTGGTTTTTGGGCCACACCCGTTTGACGCTCAGGGGTTACTCCTGGCTATGTGCTCAGAAATCGCCCCTGGCTTGGGGGGGGACCATATGGGACGCCGGGGGATCGAACCACGGTCCTTCCTTGGCTAGCGCTTGCAAGGCAGACACCTTACCTCCAGCGCCACCTACCCGGCCCCCTCTCTTCCATTTCTTTATTCTTTCAATTTTTGTTAATAATTTTGTTTTTGGTCATCTTGAAACAAATGTATTGGGTCCGGACATATAGCATGGAGGCGGGGCTTTGTATGCAGGAGGATAGTGGTTCGATTCCTGGCATCCCATATGGTCCCCCGAGCCTGCTACACGATTCATAAGCGTAGAGACAGGAGAAACTTCTGAGGGTAGCCAGATGTGACCCAAACAACAAAAACAAAAAAAAAAAAAAAGAAGCAAATGTATTATGATCAATTATGTCAACTATGTGATGCACTTTTTTGAATAAATTTATTTTAAAAAAAAGCCTTCTTGGAGAATCTCAAAAACCCTGCTAATGATCCAAGGGCAAATGCAAGCATGGAGACAGACAGGACAAGTGGAATTGAGTTGCACCTAAGAAAGGCATCCCAATATGGGCCTGTATAGCTTGGCTTGGAGCATATTCTGAAGACTCAGAATCTCAGAATCTGTTCTAAGTGGTCAGACAGGGAATCAGAAAGAGCAAAGCCAAGAGTGCAAAGCTCCAAATACTTATGGGACTAGGCCCCAGGGCAGTGAATGGGGGAGAGAGAGGCCCCACAACTCTGATCAAGGATATTGACACCTACTGCCAGCACCCACATTTCACACATGCCTTAAGAGTCACTTTCTCTAGGAGATTGGTTGAGGTTTGATTCCTACCCAGCTCCTGGACAGGAAAGGCAGTTCCCGTTTCCCTGTCTGATCAGGTCAGGGGAAAAAGTTCCAGTTGTAGAGATCTGCAGGAAATAATTCACACAAGTAAAGAGGTACAAGAATGGGTCCAGGAACTCCGGTGTTCAAGCAAAGAATTCAAACCACCCAAGCTTTCTGCTCTTTTCTTTTTTCTTAATTTATTTTTTTTCTTCCCGCCTTTTTTTTTTAATTTAAAAACCTTGATTACATACATGATTGTGTTTGGGTTTCAGTCATGTAAAGAACACCACCCACCACCAGTGCAACATTCCCATCACCAATGTCCCAAGTCTCCCTCGTCCCCACCCGACCCCCGCCTGTACTCTAAACAGGCTCTCCATTTCCCTCATACATTCTCATTATTAGGACAGTTCAAAATGTAGTTATTTCTCTAACTAAACTCATCACTTTGTGGTGAGCTTCCTGAGGTGAGCTGGAACTTCCAGCTCTTTTCTCTTTTGTGTCTGAAAATTATTATTGCAAGAATGTCTTTCATTTTTCTTAAAACCCATAGATGAGTGAGACCATTCTGCGTTTCTCTCTCTCTCTCTCTTTGACTTATTTCACTCAGCATAATAGATTCCGTGTACATCCATGTATAGGAAAATTTCATGACTTCATCTCTCCTGACAGCTGCATAATATTCCATTGTGTATATGTACCACATTTTCTTTAGCCATTCGTCTTGTTGAAGGGCATCTGGGTTGTTTACAGAGTCTTGCTATGGTAAATAGTGCTGCAATGAATATAGGTGTAAGGAAGGGGTTTTTGTATTGTATTTTTGTGTTCCTAGGGTATATTCCTAGGAGTGGTATAGTTGGATCGTATGGGAGCTTGATTTCCAGTTTTTGGAGGAATCTCCATATCGCTTTCCATAAAGGTTGAACTAGACGGCATTCCCACCAGCAGTGGATAAGAGTTCCTTTTTCTCCACATCCCCGCCAACACTGTTTATTCTCATTCTTTGTGATGTGTGCCATTCTCTGTGGTGTGAGGTGGTATCTCATCATTGTTTTGACTTGCATCTCCCTGATGATTAATGATGTGGAACATTTTTTCATGTGTCTTCTGGCCATTTGTATTTCTTCTTTGTCAAAGTGTCTGTTCATTTCTTCTCCCCATTTTTTGATGGGATTAGATGTTTTTTTCTTGTAAAGTTCTGTCAGTGTCTTGTATATTTTGGAGATTGCCCCTTATCTGATGGGTATTGGGTGAATAGTTTCTCCCACTCAGTGGGTGGCTCTTGTATCCTGGGCACTATTTCCTTTGAGGTGCAGAAGCTTCTCAGTTTAATATATTCCCATCTGTTAATCTCTGCTTTCACTTGCTTGGAGAGTGGTTTCCTTCTTGAAGATGCCTGTAGTCTCAATGTCCTGGAGTGTTTTGCCTATGTGTTGTTCTATATATCTTATGGTTTTGGGTCTGATATCAAGGTCTTTAATCCATTTGGATTTTACCTTCGTACATGAGGGTCTAAGTTCAAATTTTTGCAAGTGGCTATCCAGTTGTGCCAACACCACTTGTTGAAGAGGCTTTCCCTGCTCCATTTAGGATTTCCTGCTCCTTTATCAAAAATTAGGTGATTGTATGTATGGGGGACATTTTCTGAGTATTCAAGCCTATTCCACTGATCTGAGGGCCTGTCCTTATTCCAATACCATGCTGTTTTGATAACTATTGCTTTGTAGTAAAGTTTAAAGTTGGGGAAAGTAATTCCTCCCATATTCTTTTCCCCAGTGATTGATTTAGCTATTCTAGCGTGTTTATTGTTCCAAATGAATTTCAAAAGTGCCTGATCCATTTCTTTGAAGAATGTCATGGGTATCTTTAGAGGGATCGCATTAAATCTGTATAATGCCTTGGGGAGTATTGCCATTTTGATGATGTTAATCCTGCCAATCCATGAGCAGGGTATGCGTTTCCATTTCCGCGTGTCCTCTCTTATTTCTTGGAGCAGAGTTTTATAGTTTTCTTTGTATAGGTCCTTCACATTTTTAGTCAAGTTGATTCCAAGATATTTGTGTGGCAATATTGTGAATGGGTTGTTTTCTTAATGTCCATTTCTTCCTTATTACTATTGGTGTATAGAAAGGCCATTGATTTTGTGTGTTAATTTTGTAGCCTGCCACCTTGCTATATGAGTTTATTGTTTCTAGAAGCTTTTTGGTAGAGTCTTTAGGGTTTTCTAAGTAGAGTATCATGTCATCTGCAAACAGTGAGAGCTTGACTTCTTCCTTTCCTATCTGGATTCCCTTGATATCTTTTTCTTGCCTAATCGCTATAGCAAGTATTTCCAGTGCTATGTTGAATAGGAGTGGTGAGAGAGGACAGCCTTGTCTTGTGCCAGAATTTAGAAAGAAGGCTTTTAGTTTTTCTCCATTGAGGATAATATTTGCCACTGGCTTGTGGTAGATGGCCTTAACTATATTGAGAAAGGTTCCTTCCATTCCCATCTTGCTGAGAGTTTTGATCAAGAATAGGTGTTGGACCTTATCAAATGCTTTCTCTGCATCTATTGATATGATCATGTGGTTTTTATTTCTCTTGTTGTTGATGTTGTGTATTATGTTGATAGATTTACGTATGTTAAACCATCCTTGCATTCCTGGGATGAAACCTACTTGATCATAGTGGATGATCTTCTTAATGAGGCATTGAATCCTATTTGCCAGGATTTTGTTGAGGATCTTTGCATCTGCATTCATCAGTGATATTGGTCTGTAATTTTCTTTTATCGTAGCATCTCTGTCTGGTTTAGGTATCAAGGTGATGTTGGCTTCATAAAAGCTATTTGGAAGTGTTTCCGTTTGTTCAATTTTATGAAAGAGTCTTGCCAGGATTGGTAGTAGTTCCTCTTGGAAAGTTTGAAAGAATTCATTAGTGAATCCATCTGGGCCTGGGCTTTTGTTTTTGGGCAGACATTTGATATCGTTTTAATTTCTTTTTTTTTTTTTTTTTTTTGTGGTTTTTGGGTCACACCCGGCTGTGCTCAGGGGTTATTCCTGGCTCCAGGCTCAGAAATTGCTCCTGGCAGGCACGGGGGACCATATGGGACGCTGGGATTTGAACCGATGACTTCCTGCATGAAAGGCAAACGTCTTACCTCCATGCTATCTCTCCAGCCCAGATATCGTTTTAATTTCATCAATGGTGATGGGGGTGTTTAGATATGCTACATCCTCTTCCTTCAACCGTGGAAGATTATAAGAGTCCAAGAATTTATCGATTTCTTCCACGTTCTCATTTTTAGTGGCGTAGAGTTTCTCAAAGTAGTTTCTGATTACCCTTTGAATCTCTGTCATATCAGTAGTGAACTCTCCTTTTTCTTTTTTTTTTTTTTTTGTGGTTTTTGGGTCACACCCGGCAGTGCTCAGGGGTTATTCCTGGCTCCGTGCTCAGAAATTGCTCCTGGCAGGCACGGGGAACCATATGGGACGCCGGAATTCGAACCGATGACCTTCTGCATGAAAGGCAAACGCCTTACCTCCATGCTATCTCTCCGGCCCCTGAACTCTCCTTTTTCATTCCTAATACGAGTTATCAAGTTTCTCTCTCTCTCTTTTTTTGTTAGGTTTGCCAGTGGTCTATCAATCTTGTTTATTTTTTCAAAGAACCAACTTCTGCTTTCGTTGATCTTTCGGATTGTTTTTTGGGTTTCCACTTTGTTGATTTTTGCTCACATCTTTGTTATTTCCTTCTGTCTCCCTATTTTTGGGTCCTTTTGTTGAGCACTTTCTAGTTCTATTAGCTGTGTCATTAAGCTACTCAGGTAAGCTTCTTCTTCCTTCCTGATGTGTGCTTGCAAAGCTATAAATTTTCCTCTCAGTACTGCTTTTACTGTGTCCCATAAGTTCTGATAGTTTGTGTCTTTATTGTCATTTGTTTCCAGGAACCTTTTGATTTCCTCCTTGATTTCATCTCAGAATCACTGGTTATTGAGCATGAGGCTGTTTAACTTCCAGGTGTTAAAGTGTTTCTTCTGAGTCCCTTTGGAATTCACAAATAATTTCAGAGCCTTTTGGTCAGCGAAGGTAGTCTGCAAAATTTCTATTCTCTTGATCTTATGAAGGTATGTTTTATGTGCCAGCATGTAGTCTATCCTGGAGAATGTCCCATGTACATTGGAGAAGAATGTGTATCCAGGTTTCTGGGGATGGAGTGTCCTATATATATATCCACTAGGCCTCTTTCTTCCATTTCTCTCCTCAGGTCTAGTATATTCTTGTTGGGTTTCAGTCTGGTTGACCTATCCAGTGTTGACAAAGCTGTGTTGAGGTCCCCCACAATTACTGTGTTGTTATTGATATTATTTTTCAGATTTGTCAACAGTTGTATTAAATATTTTGCTGGCCCCTCATTCGGTGCATATATGTTTAGGAGAGTTATTTCTTCCTGCTCTACATACCCCTTGATTAATATAAAATGTCCATATTTGTCCCTTACAACCTTCCTGAGTATAAAGTTTGCATTATCTGATATTAGTATGGCCACTCCAGCTTTTTTATGGGTGTTGTTTGCTTGGATAATTTTTCTACAGCCTTTTATTTTGAGTCTATGTTTGTTCTGACTATTCAGGTGTGTTTCTTGTAGGCAGCAGAAGGTTGGATTGAGTTTTTTGATCCATTTAGCCACTCTGTGTCTCTTAACTGGTGCATTTAGTCCATTGACGTTGAGAGAAAGAATTGTCCTGGGATTTAATGCCATCTTTTTTTTTTTTTTTTTTTTTTTTGGTTTTTGGGCCACACCCTGTGACGCTCAGGGGTTACTCCTGGCTATGCGCTCAGAAGTTGCTCCTGGCTTCTTGGGGGACCATATGGGACGCTGGGGGATCGAACCGCGGTCCATCCTAGGCTAGCGCAGCAGGCAAGGCAGGCACCTTACCTCCAGCGCCACCGCCCGGCCCCTTAATGCCATCTTTATATCGAAATTTGGTGTGTCTTTTGGTTAGTCTTGTCTTAAATTAGGTCTTTCAGTTTTTCTCTTAAGACTGGTTTTGAGTCTGTAAAGTTTCTGAGCTGTTTTTTGTCTGTGAAACCATGTATTCTTCCGTCAAACCGGAAAGTGAGTTTTGCTGGGTACAGTATTCTAGGTGAAGCATTCATTTCATTCAGTCTTGTCACAATATCCCACCACTGCTTTCTGGCATTGAGTGTTTCTGGTGACAGGTCTGCTGTAAATCTCAAGGATGCTTGCTTGAATGTAATTTCCCCTTTTGATCTTGCTGTTTTCAGAATTCTGTCTCTATCTGTGAGATTTGTCATTGTGACTAGGATGTGTCTTGGGGTGGTTTTTCTGGGGTCTCTTTTGGTTGGTACTCTTCGAGCATGCAGGATTTGATCACATATATTCTTTAGCTCTGGAAGTTTCTCTTTAATGATGTTCTTGACCGTTGAGTCTTCCTGGAAATTTTCTTCCTGGGTCTCTGGGACTCCAATGATTCTTAAGTTGTTTCTGTTGAGCTTATCATAGACTTCTGTTTTCATCTGTTCCCATTCTTTGATTAATTTTTCCATGGTCTGTTCATTTGCTTTAAGTTTTTTTTCCAATCTCTCCTGCTGTATGGAATTGTTATGTATCTCATCTTCCACAGCACCAAGTCTATTCTCAGCTTCTGATACCCTGTCCCAGAGCTTATCCATTTTGTCATTTACTTTGTTTACTGACTTTTTCAGGACTGTTAGTTGACATGTTATTTCAGTTTGGAGTTTTGTGATTTCTGTCTTCATATTTTCTTGGTTCTTATTAGTGTTCTGTTCAACTCGATCCATGGTTTCTTTAAGTTTGTTGAGGATCTTCCATATTGCTAGTCTAAAGTCCTTATCTGAGAGGTTGATTAGTTGGTTGGTCATTATCTGGTCATCAGAATTGTCATCTTCATTCTCTATGTCTGATGCTGGCCTGCGTTGTTTCCCCATTGTCACAGTTGTATTGTGGGTTTTTTACGTGTTGTGGTGGTATTCATTGGCTATATGATGCAGGCAGCACACTCCTCTGGCTCCGCCCTTTCTGGATGGGTCAACTTGCCTCTAAGGGAGGGGAGTCTTCCGTGGATGAAGCCTCACACAGCATCAAATCTTAGGCCCGAGCATGCAGCAGAGAAGACAGTCTGGAGAGAAATGCTTGCTTCTGTGATCCAGCACAGTTCTTAGTGTGATTTTTTTCTTCTTGTTCCGATGGTGTTCTTTTCTTAGAAAGACCTCACGGCCATGTAGTGAAGCGGCCATGCTCTGCTGGAGCCTCTTTTCGGCCCACTTTCAAGAGGTTCACGCAACAGGATAGTAGACAGACACACACAGGCAGCACTCACAGTTTTTCATAGTCGGGCCCCACTGGGCAGGTGTAGTTTCATAAGCTTTCTGCTCTTAAGATAGAGCTCAGCTCAGTGGAAGATGACATAAGAATGTGCCCTGCCTTCCTTAGACCTCTGCTTTTATTGACAAGAATTAGGTCCCACCTAGGATGGAAGAAGAATACCAAGGGATAATCCAATATACTATCACCAGGTCACACTGTAGGAAGTACAATTATTGATTAGAACCCAACACATAACATGCCCATGATACTCCACACTCATCACAGTGCCTGAGTCTGGGAGCTTTTCACACAGTCACCTACAAACATGCCTCTCTGAGTTAGGGGCTGGAGCAGTGGTACAAGTGGTAGGGCATTTACCTTGCCAGAGCTAGCCTAGGATGGACCGTGGTTCGATCCACCAGCATTCCATATTGTTCCCCAAGCCAGGAACCATTTCTGAGTTCCTAGCCAGAAGTAACCCCTGAGCTTCACCAGGTATGGCCCAAAAAGCAATAATAAATGAATATTAATAAAAATTAAAAAAGAAAGAAAGCTAGTGCTTTTTATTTTTAATAAACCCAAATGAACAAATATCTTCATAAATTTGATGCTACGGCTACCATGATCCCTAAGAGATATAAAATATTCATCTTGGCTTCCTGTCTTTCTAAAGCTCAGAGAATTCTGGACCTGTACTGTGAGAATTTGATTTCTAGTTGTCTGGCTTCATGAAGAGCAATTAAGGTGAAAACTGGGTTATACGCTGGACTCTCAGGAGTCACTCAGACCTAAATAGAAATATTAGGTTTTTGCCAGAGTAAGGCCTGTGTACCAGTGGGATTAAGCCCCTTTCCCCCTCAAAAGACTTAAAGCAAAAAAAAAAAAATTGATTTTAGGGCCGCAATGGTGGCACAACCATTAGGGAATTTCCCTTGTACAAGCTAACCAAGGATAAATCCGGTTTGATTCCCCATGTCCCATATGGTCCCACAAGCCAGAAGTGATTTCTGAGCACATAGCCACTGAGAATCACCAAGTGTGAACAAAAAACAAAAAAACCTCTGATTTTTTATGAATCTAATGTAACCAGTTGGGTAAATAAGTAGGAGAAAGATGATCCTTCTAGTGGAATGACCATTACACTTGAAGAACCATCTAGTTTGTAAGAAACCATTGCTGAATCTAATCCCCAAGGGTTGGAAGAGCATCATCCAACACTGTGTCTTAGCACAGCACTTACACAGCAATTGCCAAGACATCTATTAGTTGCAGAGCATAGGCAGAGGTATGGGAAGCCAGGGGGTGGTGGCCTCCATGGAGAATTGCTGCTCTCCTGCCCACCTCGGTCATCCCTGGGGAGTGTCTGGTGTGGGGGTATGCCAGGGGTCTGGACCACGGCATCAACCTTGAGTGACAACCACAACTGGGTCCACTCCTGTCCACAAGAACTGGTTCTAAGAACTCTAGTTTGTTGGATATATTGGCACCCAGTCAGATGCATGAGCCCGCACAGCGGTGATGGGCGCAGTCAAGGAAAGGACCATGGTCGGCCCAGCTGCCCCTTCTCCTATGGTCCCTCGTCCTATTGAGGCCGGCTGACAAATGGTGTGCTCAAGGAAGACTCCAAGCCACTCAAGCCACTCGTTCATGAAACGCAAAGGGTTCTTATCCAGCATGCTGGTATCAATACAAACTAGATAGGCAAAGAACCCTGGACCAAGATGTGAGGGCCTTTTATAGGTTTTGTTCACTGTCAACAAAAGGAGTTATTAACCATCAAACAGAGTAAACTTTACATATCTCCAGGATTTACAGGCTGTTAAGGGGGGGGCAAAGGGAGGAATTGGCTTCCTTTTCATTCCTCCCTTTTCTTTTTTTTTTTTTGGTTTTTGGGCCACTCCCGGCGGTGCTCAGGGGTTACTCCTGGCTGTCTTCTCAGAAATAGCTCCTGGCAGGCACGGGGGACCATATGGGACACTGGGATTCGAACCAACCACCTTTGGTCCTGGATCGGCTGCTTGCAAGGCAAACGCCACTGTGCTATCTCTCCAGGCCCAATCAACTTCTTCTAAGTCAACCAAACCCCTGAATTTTTTCTTCCAGAATGACCTAAGATGTGGAGTTTTGTCTCATTACTAAGCCACATTTTCCACTGCATATATTACCAAGGTTCAGACAAGTTTGCTAAAATTATATGAAAATCCTAGGGAAGGCCAGAGAATTAGCACAGCATTAGGGCATTTGCCTTGCACGCATCTGTTTTTTTTTTTTTTTTTTTTTTTGGTTTTTGGGTCACACCCGGTGACGCTCAGGGGTTACTCCTGGCTATGTGCTCAGAAGTCGCTCCTGGCTTCTTGGGGGACCATATGGGACGCCGGGGGATCGAACCGCGGTCAGTCCAAGGCTAGCGCAGGCAAGGCAGGCACCTTACCTCTAGCGCCACCGCCCGGCCCCTGCCTTGCACGCATCTGACCAGGGACAAACCTCGGTTCGATCCCTGGCATTCCAAATAGTTCCCAAGCCAGGAGTGATTTATGAGTGCATAGCCAGGAGTAACCCCTGAGTGTCACCATATGTGGCTCAAAACAAAAACAAAACAAAACAAAAAGAAAATTCTGTAAGCTATGTCTGTACTGCACTCAGTACAGTATGATGAAGTTGGTCCATATCAGATGCAGGTCTTTATTAAGCCAGCTGAGTGAGTCCCATGTTCATGCCTCCTAAGATGGAGACTGATTACTGATTATCCTCTAATGGGTGGAAAAGAACAATAAGGCCTAGATGGTAATTGTGAGCTTTGCCTGGAGTTACGTCTCAGGTGATCAATATGGGGCTGTGAATGGGAAAGAGATGAGGTGTTTCGAATAAACCATTTTCAGACTTGAGTCTGAAGGGATAGAAGCTGATTTGTCATGAGTATCTTGCTCATGTGATCCACTAGAACTGGTAGATGGTGGTATTTTTTTTGCAAGGCAGGCACCTTACCTCTAGCGCCACCTCACTGTTTTTTTCTGGTTTAATGCCAGTGGTGAGCATTGCATTATTGCCCCCCCTGGGACACCTTCTATTTTTTTTTTTTTTTTTTTTGGTTTTTGGGCCACACCCAGCGGTGCTCAGGGGTTACTCCTGGCTGTCTGCTCAGAAATAGCTCCTGGCAGGCACGGGGGACCATATGGGACACCGGGATTCGAACCAACCACCTTTGGTCCTGGATCGGCTGCTTGCAAGGCAAACGCCGCTGTGCTATCTCTCCGGGCCCGACACCTTCTATTTTAAAGCACATCACCACATCATTCTACTACACAAGACATTTCAGAGCATGAGTTTTTAAATTCCAGAGTGAAAGTTGCATGTGAATCGACTAGAATAACATCAAGCCACCCTTCATGTTGTCTACATTCCATTAAGGGATATGGTGAAGGGTATAGTACCTTCAGTCAAAACCCAAGAAAATATATTAACTTTAATCCACCAGAGAATCATGACTTGGATCCCATAATTTACCTTTTAGCACATGTGGGGTCCCTGTAATATTGTGAGCGATTGCATACATTGTCAGCCTCTTTCAAGGCATTGTTACCACATCTATAAATGATCACAATCCTGTGGTACAATGTCTAAAAATTTAAGTCCAAACTCTTTTTTTTGTTTGTTTTGTTTGTTTTTGGGCCACACCCGGCGTTGCTGAGGGGTTACTCCTGGCTGTCTGCTCAGAAATAGCTCCTGGCAGGCACGGGGGACCATATGGGACACCGGGATTCGAACCAACCACCTTTGGTCCTGGATCGGTTGCTTGCAAGGCACACGCCGCTGTGCTATTTCTCCGGGCCCAGTCCAAACTCTCTTCGGGATTTTTTGTTTTTTGTTGTTTTTTTTTTTGTTTTTTTTGTTTTTTTTTTTTTTGGTTTTTGGGCCACACCCGTTTGACGCTCAGGGGTTATTTCTGGCTATGTGCTCAGAAATCGCCCCTGGCTTGGGGGGACCATATGGGACG